>NW_017099023.1:0-166622 GCF_001412225.1 Nicrophorus vespilloides
ATACAAATTTTCAGCCGGCGCCACTTCCTTTTATCTGAGAGGAAGAATCTCTAACAACTGCTTCTCAGATACAGCAACTTCTTCTCCGACGGTGGGCCTTAGCTCCTCTAGAGCACCACACCGTCCTCTTGGAGATTACTAAATATATCAGAATATCTTCTTAAACTGGAGACCTCAACCGTCTTCTTTCGCGGTTCGCTGCGTCGTCAATTTTACCCGAAATTATGGAGACATGGAGAGTTGTTTGCTGCGGTCTCCCCGAATTTTTGAAACATAGTTGCAACGTGGAGCGCACTTGCAGCGTTGTCGATTTTACCACGTTACAATACATATATACAGCATATCCCTAATATGGAAACTACGACCGTAGCGTGTTTCATAAATAACTAAGTTTCATAAAAACTAAAAGACAAATAAAATATCAGTACATCGATTACAATAAGTATACTGGATCGTTGGATTGGTAGTGACGAGGTACAAGACGAGAATTTTAACTTGATAAACGAACGACGTCTTGCAATAAGAGTATTATCTATACCAGGGGTGACCAACTCTTGTCCACAGAAGATCTACATTTTTAAAAATGTGTCGCAAACGATTTATCATAGATGTAGTCTAAGTGGGGAGAAATGTATAAAATATAGTTTTTACCTACGTAAAAAATAACATAATTATTTGATCGACCAATATTGACTTTGTGATCGCGATCTTCTTGTTGGCTACACCTGATCTATACGTTTTGTCTGATAAGTTTGATAAACCGCTCAGAATTGTGGAAATTCGTCTCGCATGTTTGTTTTGATATAAAATATGGTTTGTTCATAACTGAAAAAAGTGATTTTAATAAGTCTATATAAATAAGAATTAAACAATTAACAATACTACGTTTTCAGCATATTAATAATACAAGGATAATATTAAGTATAATATTAATATATAAACAAATTTAAAAATCCATTAAAAATAACCAATAAATTAATCTTATTTATGGACTGTTAAAACACTTAAAGTGTTATAATACATATATTATAGTATATAATAATAATTTATTGAATTTACCGACACTGCAATATTTATATAAATTCATACGAATTATAACTCAATCTAGTGGGAGAATTAACGTAAGAAATAAAAACTAGGACAATATCATCGAAGGAGGTCATGTAACAATAGTGAAAGTTCATATAAACTACCGTCTCCGTCTGTTAAGGGCAGCAACCAATCGAGCCATCTGCATCGCACTCATCCAAAGTTACATAAGTAAATTTCCCTCTCGAATGCTTCTGCATGGTTATATTCACATTGAAAGCAGCCGCATATGTATTGGTGTGTTTGTGCATATATGTGCGTTATATGAACGCAAGCTTGCGAGCATTTAGCAATACCCAAGCAATCCATGCATTTCATATGAAAACGTTTTCACTCTCAACTTGACTCAAATGACCGACTTCTTCATTAATATCTATGTTACTGATCACGTGTGAATATATGAAAAAGTGGGACAAATAGTGAAAGAAAGACTTAATTACCGTATTAATAATTAAATAGTAACATACACGAATTGATCGACATACGGATGTATGAAGATTGTTATTATCCATTCGCAATCTATTGTTGCTCCAAAATATTGTAATAAATATATTTTCTATTTAGAATTAATATCTAACCTAATTATAAATTCTATTATCAATAATAAAAACTATTACTTCAAGTTGGACAAAATTATAAATGAAAAATCAGCTATTATTTAATGTCCTAGTTAATGAGGTTAAATGATTATTTTTCATTACATTATATTTTTCGTAGTGGGGCATGTATTAATTACGATATAGAATAGTTCTGATAATTGACGATAAATAATATTCCACCCTACATACGCATATATAATTATCTACACCATTTTCAGTACGATTATTGCACGCAATTATTATCACATATCTCTGTCACAATCGCCACTTTATTGATACAGTTAATTGAATATGTAAATTTATTGTATAAGCGTGCACGCATAAATTTAATTAAAATCACAGTTTATTAAGAAAATTACTTCTCGCCAATCTCTCAATCACGATCCAGAATATCGACTATCAAATTTGAATATCATGCCTAAACAAAAATTTGTTTGCATCTCAATTTACGCACATCAATTTCAGCAGATTTTTCAATCCTATGTAATATCACAATGAATGAAATATATTTAATATTTAATTAATATTTAATACTTTTACAATCTGAAAATTAAAATAATGTAATTACTAATTTAAAAAGTAAACTTGGTTAATGCAGTAACGTGTTTGTTATCACGGGATATTATTTTTTCTGATTTTATGCACAAAAGCTAATTAAAATATATGTTCATTGTTTATCTTAATTCAATGATAATAATATAAGATATTTTCTTAAAAAAAAAACCTTAATTTTAATAATTAACAAATGTTCAGAATTTATTAATAATATGAATTTTAGTGCATCATCGTACAAAAAAAGCATCTACAGAAATAAAAAGAACAAAATAAATATATATAATTTCAAAAAAGGCAACTGATACAAAAAGCTATTGATCATAGGTCTTTCTGCCCGTTCATAATTTATTTGAAGCGAATTACTATGATGTAAAAGTGTACAAGACAAAGAAGATTTTTCTTGAAGCAACTTTTTAGTAAGTAGCATGAAAGTGATAACAGCCCAAAAATTGTTTGTAACTCAATGTGTTGAACTTCCATAGCACGAAGATAGAGTAACGAAGAGCAATTAAAGCACAGACATTTTAGTTTAAATAGTTATCCGCTATCATGGGCACACGAAACATGATTTAGGATCAGATAAATAACTTTTTTTGTATAAATATCAAGGTAATATGACTCGTAAAGAGAGGTCACATCCAATTTCCTCATCGCCGCGTACTCGAATCATGTATTCGAAAAGAAATTTTAAACTTTATAAACATCCGCGCTTTGAAGATGCTACGAGCTTTTGAAAAGTGCGGCCACCCGGTGTTTGACGGCTTTCTCTCTTCGTGATTCTTTTCACAAACAATTAAATTAATCTCTTGCCAACAATTTATTAAAATGAAAAATAAATACACGAACGTACAAAATAAAGCTAAAGAATCGAATACATTTATTTCTGTTTATTTTTGTGGTGAAACCGTTCTCACCCCCCTTATATATATTCGGAAAAGTTGCAAGCTATCTCTGGATTCTCGCCCAAAATGTCATTCCGTGATGTTCATCAAACTGTATATAAATTACATTATGTGTCGTCGGTATCGCAACACAGTTGGTACGAGGTAGCTTAAATCAACCGCTTGTCTGGATATATGCATCGACCAGATAAGATAACGAAAAGGTTTTCATACCTATAAGATTTTTAATACTCTGGTTGTGCCGTTCCCATGATAAAAATACATAAATTGTTAAAACTAGACAATATGTAACGATCTCACCTCGAAAGAAAATGAATTAAATTAATGTAGACATGAAAATAATTGATTTCTACTTCGAATATTAAACCCATTCAAAACAGAATAACGTCACATTTCACGATCCTATACGGGTCATCAATTATCGTTTGTGGACACGTGACCCCGCATTTTCATACCAGTAACCAGTAACATGCAAGGCATTCATATAGCCAATCTTCTCATTCAATATTATTATGCTACAAGTTTTTCACACAGCAGTTTATGGGATACTTTTACAAATAACAACAGTAAAAAAAATAGGAAATCCTGTATACAAATATTAACATCAGTCTACGTAATACTTGGCCTTTTCCAAAGTAGAAATATATTTACCATTATAAATGTCTAATACAAAACTAGCATAGTATTGTTGATTTTATATTTTTGAATATATTCAAAAATAGTTTGCAAATACACTCAAACCTGTTTTTACACGATAGAATGGTTTCCTAAAGAATCCGTTTAAAAATATTTACAGTGAATATTTTATTGCCATAGAGATAACTATTTTTTATGCGATATTATAAGAGTAATAAACATATTTTCATTACGACATGTAGATCTATATCGGTATTAGAAAAATATTAGGGAAAACAGGTTTGAGTGTACAGTTCTTTAAATTCAAAAGATGAAAGCAACGCAAATTAATTTAACAGATGCTAATGTGATTTTGATTAATTGAATATTATAGATAAACATTGTGAGGCTCACAATTTATTTTTATATTAACGGTGTCTATCGTTGTAACGGATAAAATAATATAATAGAAAATAAATGCTTTTGATATTAGAGTTGAAATTAAATTATTTACAGTTTATTTGTATAATTAGATAGAAAGCGCAATATTTCATAAATACCTACGTAATTATAAAACAAGTACTTTTGTAATGCCTTTTGATTATGACATGCTACTGTAGTAAATTGTCCTTTGCTCTATTTTCGCAAAGTTGGATAAGAAAATCTCTCCATGTGTTATGACAAACGTTGCTTACATTTAATAAGTTGTTATACAATAATATCTCATAATTATAAAAAATAACTAATATTTTCATATTTATCAAATATTTATTATGATATATGTCGCCTAAATAGAGATTACAATTAAAATCGAGGGGAAACGCGTAATTAATAACGAATAACAGTAAAAGTATTTTTTAGCAATCCATCCAGAATGCTTCAAACTCTAACTGTTCCACTATTCTAATGTTTTTCTGTACTTGCTTTCCTCGCACACATACGATTAGAGCAGTGATAGACAATCTGGTACATACCGCTCACTAGTGGGCGATTCAAGCTCTAATAGTGGGCGGCAGGGGGTTGTAATCATACTAACGTAATAGTTGCGTTAAATTAAGTTACTGCGAAATCGGTGGGCGGTTAGAAATTTTTAATATAAACAAAGACACAAACTCTGCGGTAGTCAACCACCGTCCACGGTTGAATACCGCAGAGTTATTCAAAATTTAGAACGCTTTTTTTTTGTCTAAACTAAGCTAAGCATAGTTTAAGATAATGTACTGTAATCCCAAAAGGTAGCAGAATTTATCTGCGGATCGATCCAAAACAACTAATTTAAAATTCGTAACTACTTTCCGTAGAAAAGGAGAGAAAAACGAAAAAAGCGTCTCGGTTGCAATGGCCACAAATCATTTAGCCCCGAAGATGCTACCAACCGCTAAACGACAAACGTGATATGAAAGCTCTGAAAGCGATCGCGTAAAAACGCTGGAGGGAAAATATAGATTTGTGGGTATTACACACAGACACACATATTTTAAACTGCACATCCTGTCTGCCTTTACGATTTCACAAATAAATTTACGATTTTCCTTCTTGAACAAAACGCTGAGGTATTAAGTTTCACATAAGTTACGGTGTTACTTATTACTAATACAATAATCCTCGCCCTTATACTTTTATTTTCGTTGTCCTCATAATAGATGGAGTGACTTTTAAATAATAGTCGAGTGTATTTTTCTTATAGCTTGTTATTATATTTTGTTATATCCTTCTAGTTTCTAGATTTGATAGCGTGCGTAATATTTTATATAATTTTATCGCCTAGATAAGGACTTATGCTGCGGCAACGTTAGGTTCAATTTAAAACGTAATTACAGACTTTACATACGTATTTCATTATTGATAAAGGTGTTTAACTACTTCACTCCTATTCAGGACACAGGTGCATTTCATACCGGCCCAACACACCACAATCGATAAGCGAACAAGATACACACAGCAAGTGTAAATTCGTGTATCTGTTCGTGTCGGTAGAGTATACAAATGAAATTGAATAATTCTGCAAGCTTCGAGTCATTTGCAGGCGTAGAAAGCAATCATCGTGGAGGCGGGGAGGACGAGGTGATGTATCAAAAACAGGACGCGAACTTGGGCAAAATCCGCCCGTGGAAAATTAATCATTGCCATGGTAATGGTCCCTAACAACTGTGCTCCAGCGGCGCACGGTTTTCGCCTTTTGATTTCACTTTCGCTTTTGCTCCCTGCTCTGTTCGCAAATTCTCCTCTCTTCCACGACGCAAGTTAAATATTTCATTTTATAGATTTTTACGGATCTTTGCAAACAGGTTCTGTGATGAATATCCTGAATGTATTTATTGACTGGTTTCGGCGTGGTTAACAATTTTTGCGCGCACACATATACACGCACACACTCAACTACACATCGATTGGATTCGAATGGAATGTTCTTTGAAATTGTCTAAGACCAGTCTGGACAGAGGCACGTTCGATGCGTTGCGTAAGCCTCCTACCCTCTGGCTCTGCCGTGTTCATTCCATAGCAACGGTGATGATGATGACAAAAGTGGAAGGTAGTGGTGATGATAGTCTTGAATGATGATGATCAAATTGTCGTAAATTGTGTTTTGCGGGTCGCGAAATTTGCACGAAACGTGTTATTCGCGTTTCGAACGTCGATGTTGCGGCCTTGGTAGGTCTTTCACCGATCGTTCGTCAGCTTATCCTACCAACCACCCCCACCAGTGCCACGGCAACCGCACGGCGACGCCAATTCTCCTCGATATTTTCTTCCTCTCTTTCTCAAATTCAATAACTCCCCAAACCCAGGGAAGCTATTTAATTATTCAAACTTTTCTTTGTTTCGCACCCACCGAAAAACAACCTCATTACACACAGTCTCTGCTTTAACGTTTCATACCACCCACTCCACATCGATGTTTTCTAAAACCTATATTTCGTATATAAATGTTTCCGTCTTTTTATAGTGCTCTTGCAAAATTATTTCCACTTTACTTTTTAACTTCAAAATTTATTCAGCAATAAACTTCACTTATTTACAAATTAAATAATATGATGTTCCTTATTATTCAATATAAAGCAAACATATCAATAACATTTAATTTACTTAATTAACATCCTAATTATTATAACAGGCATAAAATAAAACATAAAGTTCGGTTAAGTAACTATTTAAAATGACATTGTCTCTTGAATTATTTGAATATTCATAATTATTTATAAATATTATTAAGAAATATATCAAATTCAGATGAATGTCAGGAAGGATGTGTTCTTGTTTGGGAATCTTTGGCAATGTCACAAGGATGACAATGTGACAAAGATGATTAATATTTCGAAAATGCGTTGGCGCTTCAGACTGCGCAGCATACTGTACAGACCATGTTGCTTGACAAACTGTTTTCATAATTTATTTTAATCGTTTCCGCTGAATTATTAATATCGGGACACATTACTTTCAAGCATCGGCGACGTGACGAAAAGTGTATACCTTGTTTCACAGTTCGCAGAAGTTAATACAAATACGCCGAACAAAAAAAAGGATGACAAAATAAGACCCGTGATTCGGAGATAAATCTAGCAAGGTTTAATGGAGCTATACTGGTGATATACCCGGAAAAAGTGCAGAAATTAAGTCTAAGGGAAACGAAATAAGTTCCGTGAGGCGGGATATAAATCTGAGGAAGTGCGATGTGAGTGGTATATGGTGTAAAGAGGGTTGAAACCAGCGGGGCTTTGATATTGTCAGGAAATCTGATAGAGCCGGCTGATGTATGGGGAACAATATGGAAGACCACAATTCCATCCCCCCGTGGACAGACATCATTCCACGCTTGTGTCTTGGGGTGTCCACGTGCGCCCCCCTACGGCGTCACGACACCCCCCGCCCCCACCGTCTAACAACAACACGTCCTTGGATAAATCAACAAGGCCTCATTGCTTTTCTCACACACATAAAGTCGTAACAATAAAAATGTCAACATTTAAGTACCGCCAAACACGCGAATCTGTTTCAAATAATTACAACCGGAACAAATTGCAAACTTGAAGATTTGTCAAATGGAAATTTACTAATGTATACATATATACACATATGGTAGAGATCTACATGGTGATAGTACGAAGTAACACTAGACAAATAAAGCAAGCATGAATAAGAAAAGCCCTTGTAAACTGTACAAGCTTTTGAATAAGCATGAAAGTTTCATGCCCAATTCCAACACAACTTCATTATCTTCTGATATAAGGTCAATAAAAACTTACTTGTCTGGCGGATTAATTTGCCGCCGTAACAGCAATAGAAGAAGGTAGGCATTCCATCTATTACTTGAAAGCGCATATGCAATACCATTATGTGCACTTTGTAGCTTACAATTACTGAATTTGCTCAATCTGTTACAAATCGATAACAGTCAACTAGGATTGATTAACTTAACGCATATGGATGTTTCATTTCAATTCGTTCTTTAAAATACTCATATAACATAATTAAATTATTTGTATTTGAAAAACAACAATATAAAACATTACAAGCTAAAAGCATTATCAATTAAAATTATAATAATTTACAATAAATAGTGAATAGAGAATTATTAAAAACCTGTACTTGCTATTATTTTGTTTATGTCGTTATATGTTTGTATGTCATCAATGTGAACATTGAGTAAATTTAAGATCGTGGTTAACATTAAATGGATAATCTTTCCCGGTGGATAGTTACCATTATGATGATTTGATTTTTTAATTTGTTGGTTGGCTGACGTCTTGTAGGTTGACTTCAGTAGCATATCGATGCTCTGCGATTCCACTATTTCCTTTGACTGTGAATCTGCGCTATCCTTAACCCTGTCATTGTCCATCGACTTGGCTGAAGGTCCATATGCTGAACCTCATTCATTTGACTGTCCATCTATGATGAACGATGGCCCTATTGCTGCAAGCACCGAGAGTGCTTACAAAGGGCCTGGCTTGACCAGGATTCGAACCGGCGCCCCCGAAATCGTGGGTAGGGCGACTATTATTAAAGACTAAAATCTGTTCCACGAAAGGCAATTTCCCTTTTAGAAGAAATGCTGTTTCTTTCTGAGAAGATATTATTCATTCCAAAAAATATTGGATGGAAAACGAGGCAAAGAAAACCAATTGCAGGGAAACTTATAAGTGTTCTGTGGCATCTCATAATAGCCTAGCGGGAATGCGACACAGAACACATGTTTGTTCAATACATGATTCTCCCAGAGGATTAATAATTCACTCCAATCTGCCGCGTCGTATATTGAATTGTAATTATATTACGCCAACTTATATACAGTATATATAGTATAGCAAATATAAACCGCATTGCGAATACGGCTCGGCAATTTTAGATCTGCGCAGATTCCCATCCCCGGGCACTAACTACTTTCCAAATAAATTGAGTACTTCCCACTTCCTAAATTATATTACTACTGAATCTGGTATATATTGGGTCTATCCAATCTTAATCGAACATGGAAAATTCTAACGAAGATATTCATGAAAATAATTGCATTTGTATGTAACTATAGTCCAAAAAATAAGAGTTTTATGTAAATATTGAAATATCAAATAATGTTTTGCTGATTTATCGGTTATAATATTTAAGACATACCTGTACATTTTCTTAATTGTTTAATATAAAATGGTTGAAATGTATATTAAAATGTAATGTGCTGAAAAATTGGTGAAACGGATACAATATTGCGACTAAAGCCAAATAAAAATATTTTACAGTAAAAATTCGATAATCGTAACTATTTTTCTCTTGTTTTACTCAAAGTTCCCAATTGATAAATTCTCGTTTTCATCTCAATCTATCAAAATATTTGCACAAGTTGCAATTACGGAAAAAAATAATTCAAAATAGTTGCTCTTAGAGAGTTGCTAAAAGGAAATGTTGCGTTTATAGAAGTTGCATTTATCGATTTTTCATTATATATAAAAATGCTATAATGGTTCTATATAACTGCAAATTATCATATTAGCGATGATAATAATTGTATTTATAAATCTGCCGTTTTGCGATCAAACGGTTACATAAAGATTTTTAGCTTCTTGAAACACAACCTTATGAACAAATTTCTACATCCAAAAGAAAACAGCAACGTTTTGTGACATACGCAAGACTAATTTGTTCTACTTGATCAATAATTTATTCTATTTATTTTAATATTCATTGGGTCATTTTGACCCATATGTAGTACTTATATTTAATTTATGTGTTCGTAGTAGTTAAGAATTTTTCGAAATTTGAAAAATGTTGAAAAAGTAAAACATTGAATACATTTGGCATCCATTCCAGAAAACACTTTTATACATAACACGTTGAATATATGACGAGTGGGCGCGCAAATATCCTCGAACGATTATGACAAGTGGCTTTACACAAAGAAAATCGCCGTGGGGTAGATAGACGTTGAAACGACGGTTGCGTAACGATTATGTGTATTGGCGTGCATTCCACACGAGCTCAGATTAGATAATAGCAACGGCGCTCTAGAGGAAGAAAGTGAACAAGAGAAACACCTATATTCAAGAATTACCAATGCATATTGTAACAAATAAATCGCGATATAAATAACCTTCGGTAGCGGCGATGGATTTGCGTAATAGGCGATGTAAACGATCAAAGGGGCGGCGAGGTAAGGCAAGGAGTTAGAGCAAAGAAATAGAGATAGAGAGGTAGGAACGCACCGCGGCCACTGTTCTTGAAAAAAAAAATGCATGCCAACCAGAGGAAACTGGATTTCTGCAAAGAAATGTGCAGCAGGATGTAAAAACACTCCTCTTCTCTCCTCAAAGACGAATGCATTACCGGCTGGTATAATGGGATAGGTTAGTTTACCTAATTTTTCTCGTTTCCTTGCAGCTTTTACGACGGCACATAAAATCCGAGCGCGTCATCGCGAGCGAAACGTAGAGAACGCCAGGCGTCGCGACGCCCCGCGCAATCCGAAATAGATGCGCCGCACGGGATTTGCATTCCAGTACCGCCTAGATAACAAGAGGCTCAAATTCGACTGCGAAATAGAATAAAAATATGGGAAATGATGAAAGTGCTACCAGATTATACACATAGCATCTAATTTTTCATGATATAAAAAATGATATGTAGTAACACAAAAGAAATTCGATGGTTGTTCCGGCTGTAAAAAGTGGATGTTTAAATCACGAAGCATATTTATTGAACAAGAGGAAACTACAATAGCAATTAAATTACAGCTGGAGGCACATCTGGCCACTCAATTATTCGTTGTTTTCCCACGAAGGAGACATAATAACTAAATAAAAAATAATAAAATGACTACATCACTAATAATGATAGGTGTACAACTCAAACACGTACGCAACACATCGCAGACCCCAATTATGCAAGCGTATCTATAGTATGCACTATACTGTCTAATCGCAACATATCTTAATTGAAAACAGAAGCATTCATGTGTGTATCGATTAGGATATCAAATCAGCAAATAATAGTAAAACAAATAAAGCTTTGTAAATTGCTTCAGAACGGTAATAGAAAAGATAATAGCCAGGTCAGTAAAGATAAAACAAGCAAGGACAATGGAACCCTGAAGATAAGCGCAAATCGAAAACAATTACGAATATTAGCCTCGCAAGAACAATGCTCGACATAGCTATTATTCACCTATTTACTTTTCGTGCTTTAAAATCTCCAATTTATTATTTATTTGTTAATAAAACTAGATATGCAAGAAAAGCTAGTTTTAGAATTGAAATCAAAGTGGAAAAAAATAGTATATTGAATAAAAACTAATCTAAGAAACATGAATACATATATATTATAATAAAAATGGAATCACCTATTCGATATAAGGAACCAAGCGAGGCTAAAAGAACAGTGAGAACATATAGTGCGTAGTCTTAGAATGAGTGATATTGAAAAAAGGTATACTGCAAATACAAAAATGTTGAGTTCTTCTTCTGCCTGTCTCTCAACGAATGGTAAAGTAACATCATGATATAAGGAGTCATTAGTTAATTAAGTTTTATATATAATTAGTTGATCACTCCAAATTTTATCACAATAAAACTTTTTTCGGTATTGGAATATCATTTTAGTCATTTTTATACATTCATACGATTTTAAGTTATTGAATTATTATTTATTTCGCATTTCATGTAAGAATCACTTTTGTTACATTAATATTATAATTACTTTAGTTAAATACGTTTAATAAAATGTTGTGCCCAATTACTAATTGAACTGAAAGTGAGAGGATCAAGAATATTTGATCATTTTCTACTTAAAATGATCGCAATCTACCTAATATAAAAATCAAGTTTTTTGTTTTACTTTACTAGCGTCACATTTGAAATAATCAAGAATTGCTTTGTAATTTCCGGATTTTTACTCGTATAGTGAAACCATTTTCCCCATATAAACTAATATAATATACGATAATGCATTCCATTTTGAGAGTCGTTTTTCTTAGAATTTATTTTGCACGTTAAGCGAAACGCTCGTTATGCGAGGTTCCTCTCTACATTAAAATAATTTAATATCCGTATTAATAAGGAAAATATTAATGTAATAAATTTATTGTTCAATTCAGATGTGCATATCTTTATCCTACATATATTTATATATGATTATAAAGGTAATTAAAAGGAATGTGTTTTTTCATATTTAAAAAAAAATGCACAAATTCTAGGAAGGTTTTTATTCTGTTGGTAGTACATACAAGTTGCAGAAAACAATCTTTAATAACCAGTTGGGTTTACAATAAGAGGGCGTTGATGGGTTGGGAGGTCGATGAGAGTAGGTAGGAAGGTCAAATAGTTCTCTGCTCTAATGCGAATTATGGGGATACTTCATCATATGTACCAACCACCAGCCACAATAAAAAATATTGTCATTTACAATGTCGAAAATGTAATTCGCTGAAAGCATTCGAGAGACCAATGTGAAACAGCAAAGATCTTATTTTAAGTAAAGCTAAGTGAAAAAGATAAAAAAAATGAAACAGAACGAGGAATTTAGAAGTTCTTGAAAGTTTCAGAACAGCTGCGTTCGTGTGTACTATTTATACACGTATAAATACCCTTTTCTGTTTTACTCGAAGAAAACAGAAAGCGTCTATTAGATAATTTAAAGACACCGAAACAAATTGTTATTATTAACTCGTGACAACACATAGTAATTAAGCACCTGTCTACTCCTCAAAAACGTATGTATAATTGTTACTATCGAGAGGGGCATATAATTGAATGCTTGGTATAACATTAATTAATTTACATATCTCGAATATTTCATCGCCTATCTAACTATTTGTTTCTTTTTTGTATTATTTTAGAAGTTTCCTTCAAACTCAACAAGTGAATGAGTGATTTATTGATGAGCAACGAAATAATTTATATCCGATTTGATATAATAAAAGATTGCACAAATAAAAAAAAACATTATGAACATACAAAACGAATAAAAAGTTGAAACAGAAACAATCTGAAGTTTTAAATAGTATAGTAACAAATATTCTCCCAGTACAATCTGTTTTAATGTCTATATAATATTTTTTCAATTAAACAACATATAATATTATACATTTATATAACTTATAAAATGAATTATACCAAAAAAATATAATTATTGGAACTATTTTTAATAACAACTAAAAAAAACTCAATTAGGCCGATACTTGTGCTAACAGATACTTTATGAAACAGATTTTTCATACGAGCGACAAATATTCCTCAGCAGACGTACACATTTTTATTGAGTTCCTATTGATGTAAAAGACAAACACATCGAAACTGCAGCGGATCGGTCAGTTTCGGATGAAGTAAAAGTAATGTATTTAAACCTAACAATCTTATAAAGAAAATATACTAATCCAGTATATTTATGTAACCACTAAAAGTTGGGTCGCATAACTTCTTTCCTTTTAAAAAGAACATGTGGTCTCTTTGAAATATGGGCGTATTGCGGTTATGGCATAAAGGGCTTCCTTTGTACAGAGAGGTCTGATTATACATAATATTTAAAGAAGTTTACATTATGTACAATATTTTTAATATAAACAATGTCTTCTTTCAATATTAAATATTATTATTGATGGTAAAACAATGTGCATAAATAAAATTGCAAAAGAGCATGTATGAAGTAGCTTCATGTTTATGGAATTGTATATACTAACATATACTTTCCGAAATCAACTTTGAAAATCATCTGGAGCAAATTCTGTACCGTTATTAAAACCGCCATCTCGTGCGTGGTTAACATGGTCAATATAGCCAATATTTATAGAATTTTCTATTTCGGTGTATCCTGGTGGTTCGTCTCTAATAGAGCAAACTAAATTATATAGAACAGCTGATGAAAATGTTAGTACCAGTGCTCAATCATGTTCCTCGTTCAATGCATAAACAGTATTCATATTTGCAATTAATATTTTACTTCAATTTTTCGTTTCATAAAGTAATACTACTATACTGAAGAAATACAAATTAAATATGTATTCTATCTTATTTTAAATTTTATTTATGATTAATATAATGAAGTTGTGTCTTGTCAAGTGTTTTATAGATCATTTTTTTATAAATAAATTAAAATAGTGAAAAAATATAGAATACAAAAATCGAATTCCATAAAAAGTATAAAAGGTCTTATATTAATTAGTAGATTTGTATCATATCTGGCCATCAGCCAGTAATGTGCAATAAGTCTTGGTAAAGACGGTAATATATTGATTATTCATAGGATTGAAGTACGTACGTCCAATGTAATTATTAATTCCATAATCTAATTGGTTAATAGAACAAAGGGTTAATATATAAGTTCAATACTTATTATTAATGGTTATGTTCAAACCGAAAAAACTAATATTAACATAAAGTTCGGTTTAAAATAAATGTACTTATTGGTTCTTAATAATCTCCTAAGTTGTATTTTCACATAATAATATGTCGTGTGTAATTTTATGTTTAATGTGTAAAATTTATAGAAAAAAATATAGGGAATGTTTACATTAAATGAAAATAAAGCTTTTCAATAGAATCGGAGTTGAAGTGCGGCGAGACAAGCAAATTAATTTATTAATAGAATTCATTCCTATTCACCCATTTTATGTGTATTGTGTTGGGTTCGCAATGTTTTCAATATATAAACTGTATAATATGTACGTCAGTGGATATACATACTCGATCGAAACGTGATATGGGCCGTATCCAATGTACAAATAGGTATATTTTTAAAACGAGAAATGCTTGACACGTTGGTGATCAATATAAGTATGCATATGTATAGGGAAAAAACAACTGTATAATGCCCAATAAGAAATTCAGCAGAATAATCCATGAAGTTCTTTATGCGATGAAGAGAGCCCTCGCCGTGCGAACGAAATAGATTCTAGTATAGGCAATTTCGTACCACGGAGTTATCTAACCTAGACTTATTTATACGAGCTGTCGCATCACAGAGCAGCCCTTCTGTACGGGTAAACGGCGAAATGCGACAGAGAAAGAGGGAGAATAGATAGAGAAAGATGAGTTTACCTGATTTAATAAAAGTCATACTGAGTTATATCCAAATGTGAGAAATCGTATCTTGCCGTGAAGCCAAACACTCGGTGTTGTTCAAGGTCCCTCTGACACTTATCAAAACAAGTCAAATTGGAAATATCAGCGGATAAGTGCGGTCGAAGACGAAGCACACCACCCACAGCACACAAGTACGAGCACAGGGCACAGCACAACACAGTCCATTCGTTCAGTCGCGCGCTGGAAATCTCGCAAACGCACGGGAAAACCTTAAAAAATAGCACACGTCGAAGTAAAGGTTGTTTTCAACATGGCCGCTACGAAACTCGGCTATTTCACAAGGATTTGTTGACCCTGGCGGTTAGTCGGTCTCCAATTGGTCGCCACGGCGCGGCTCGCTCTCCCATTGGCCGCATTCAAGGTTACGGACAATAACATCGACATGCACCTGTCAACGCCGCTCCGAACATCCGAACGAAGCTCGAAAACAAATGTACTTAGACGGCCAAAGTAGCGTGCGATGGACTTCTTCTTCCAAGAGGAAGAAAAGGCACGTTCAAAGGACACGGTATTATTCCGAAAGACATTTAACACCAGAATTGACGCCGCCGCCGTCGCTGCCGACGATTCAGATTTACTTTCGTTCGGTACAAAATAAATAAAATAAACGGCGACATCTTGCGGCTGACCTTGTTACCAGCCGCCCCCCAGACGAACGTCAATAATAAAAGTGAAAGCCGTGGATAGGTGGCGCGCGCGCTCACTACATACCGCAACGAACAGCGACCAAGTTTCAAATTAAAGACTAAAGAAAACTTGGTAAACTTAATCAATTCTTGTAACAAAGCGATTTTTGGGAAAGTGTGTTTTCAAAATTTACGTCACAAATGTCTTCCTTGTTTGTGATTCTAATAGCCGAGAACCAGAAAATCATAAAGATTGCGCTGATAATTAATTAGTAGTATAATCTCTTATGTTGTGCAATCCACGATGAGTTAATTAATGGCTTCATTACAGCATAATATAATTCTATAAATGTCATACGAAGCACTGGTTATTATAAAAATGATTTTAATAATTAATAAACAAATAAGAGTATTTAATTCTTGTTGCTGTTGAACATCAGAATGACACGAGAAGGCATTTTGCATGAACGTAGTATTTGGCAAGTAATTTTATAATATATATAGTAAAGAAATATTAATCTGTATCATAAAATTTTTATTTTAACTGTACTATCATCTTCACATAACAAAACTGTTGCATCTTACTCGAATGCATTGAATTATTTTTATTTAGATTGATATGAACATAATATAATCATTATTTTAAATCGTGCAATAGTTTCCTAAATATTTTCAGATATTTTGTTTCACATATCTGATGTTTCATCAGTTAAATTTTATATAATTATTTTGAGGGAATTAATATTAACCATTTGCTCAAGTATCGTTCTTCCAAATCAGAATATTATAGAAATGTTTTATATTTTTTTTAAATACAAATCTGACATTATAATTTGTAAATATTTTTATGTTTTCTGAACAATCATCAGTATAAATGTTAAAAGAAATAGATACAAATTGTTTTTTTGCCTATTAAGTGTGGAATTTTAAAATTGTACCAAAAATGGAAATATGAAAATGCACTTGTAGGATATACAGACAGATACAGGTATCTTAATGACTTTGTTTTAAAGTTACAAGGTAAACAAATTATCACCTGAACCAGTTTTCTGTTTTAAGAGCTTTTATAGCAAAACTATGTTGGTACAAGTAATATAAAATTAAAAATATATATTGAATATAGATATTAAAGAATGCACCACAGAGAATAGAAAGAGCTATCAGTAGAATTAGCGAACAAATAATCATAATCGAAAAAACAGTATCTTCTCAGGAGGCGAGTGCCAGTGGGTTATTAAATCAAGAGTGCCTCAAATCTTAAAATGGGCCCACAGCAAGATTAGTGCGGTCCTTTAAGAAGCGATACATCCGTCATCATTTTTTAACTAAAAAAATATTTGAATTGAAAATATTTAGAGGTAGCCTCACAATTAAATTGTGCCTGTGTCATCTTAAGTGTTTAACCCGCTATTGACAGCATAACTACATAATTGCTCATAGTAGACAAATACAAAGTATAATTCAATTGAATCAACATTATTTTTGTTAACTTTTGCCTACTTTTTGCCTGAAATACAGAAATATGTTTCAATGAAAGTAAAATCTATAAATGAAAATATTATTTTACAAAATAACAGAGCGAGCGAGAATTATTATGTTTTTCAGCGAAATATCATATTTTCCGTGCATCGATGATTGACGTAAGCGTGCGACAGAAGCATATTGATTCAATGTATTTAATGAAAAGACAAACAAGTTGCAAAAGCATATATAAAACGTAAATAACAAAACTATTTACTTTTTCTTTAAAGTTATAGATAATTATATCCTATACGTAATATGCGTATTTGTGTTATTAATAAAAATTGAATTAAGTGAAAATATTTTATATATTATTAATAGTCGTTAAATTTATAATTGGACCTTGATTGTACGTAATAATGAAAATATTAATGAGATATTAATGTCCTAATATTAATCAATAGCAATAATTAAGTTTATGTATAAATAATGGTATTTCAAGAAAGTTTTACCATCACTTTTCAACAGTAAAATATTTTAATATTACGCAATAAAAAGGCATAATTAAATCTTAGGAGATATTTTTATTCTAGCTATATTTTATTAAAGATCTATAAATATTGATAATTAATGTGGATATGTAGCAGGAATTCTAAATAAAATGTAAAAAAATATTAAACATATAAAATCAAAAATAGCATTTGTTTAAACTTACCTAAGATCGCTGTGGTCGATGTTATATGCGTTCATATCACCATAAAATGGCAAATTGAATGAATCCATAACTTGAATTTAATTAAATATTAAGAATTTTTGTGCGGATTAAATTATATGTTGCTAGTATTATAAATTAGCCGGGTTAAAGAGCAACGCAAAGAAAACATATTTCAAATAATTATTATAGTCGTTTGGATAATAATGTGGAATTACGCGAAGGTAGAAATCTTTAAGACAAGTTTACATAATGTATAAGTCTGTTTTGAAGAATGTTTTGTAATGAACGGATAAATCATTAAAGTGAATTTATCGGTAAAAAGCAGCGGCGGTAAAATTCAATTTTCCTTCGGTTAATTCAAATATTGAGCGTATCTAAATTGGTTCTAAATATGATTAGTTTCGATCGCAGCACATAAATCTCGGTTAGGTATGCGTTGCACTGTGTTTAATGGAATTTTGTGATTTATTTGTGAAATGAGTCGGAACCGAATAAGGATAATGTTGTGCGCTCGTCGGCGAGGACCTTCAAGTACTGAATGGGAATGTATAAAATGTTCTGGTAGGTAGAATGTAGCAGTTTCGTGCGCTCAAGCGCGCTTGACAACAAAGTTACTAGGCAACCACTGATACGTCACTATCAATTTCGTTCTTATCCCCTGGATGGAAAATTGCTGCGCGAACGCTCCACTTAAAACTCATCCACATCCTTACGTGATTTATTTTCACCGAATCAATTCCGTTCCATATGGATCGCAATTGCAGTATGTATATATATATATATATGTATTTACATCTAACTAATTCCCAAACCGCATAAAAATCTAATAAAATCTATAATTCTATAAGGGACAACTGAAAAAAATCAAACAAACAGAGGAACTCAAAAAATCTTCCCGACATTATTGATTCATTGACTAGTAATGAAGCACGTTCGAAGTGTGCCCAATAAAATATCAACGAGTCGTTACCGTAAGCGTTACAAGATTCTGCGTTTATTGTTAATTGGAAATTATTGTAATTACGTCGATCGCAAACGCTTGCGTAATTATATGTCGATTGCAGCTGATCGTGAATAGATTGACCTATTCTCTAGCTTTCGGGAACAGCAAAATATTGTATTGAAATGTAATCAAGGGTAATTCGATATAGTCGAGTAATGGTGATACAACAATAATAAACCATGCGTGATCATAATATGCATGTCTACGCAATGCGTCTGTCTATATCAGAATTTATAAATTTCTATTTTTGCACTAACCATACTATTTATTTCGTTATTTTTTGTAGATTTAAAAAATAACTGATACCTGCCATAAAACAACTAACTTGTTCTATTTATAATGCAGCTTGGAATTCGATACTATAAAACATATGTCGCGCGAAATTTAAGAAACTAGTTGTGAAATATACTAATCTTGAAGAATGTAGCAAAACTTTAGAAATCTCACAGACAAAGGAAGCCGATCAATGTATAATTTTATAACAACACTGCAATTATTTTTTTGTTGTAGAGTACAATAAATTAGAGTACATTGGAATACTTACAAATATTGAAAACTCATCACATAACATTTCTAAAGTTTTAATAAAATAAATCAAACTTTGGTTCTGAAAAAATGGTCATAATCAGAGAAGATTTCATGAAAAACTGGCTTATGATACAAATTGTTTTACATTAGTTGTTATAAATTACAGATTTTTTTTAAACATTTCGGTATATGATAATATCTAAATGTATTTCATGCTATCAATATTTTTAAAGCTTGCTCTTTTGATTTTAATCAATATTAATACAAAATATAAAAATACAAAATAAAACCTTAATATATTAATAATAAAATAATAAGTTAACTGCTGCAAAGGGCTATTGGAAGATAATAATATAATGTACAAACGATCATTAAAAACAAGATACCAAAATTATAACAGTACTTCTCAAGTAGCTAATATGTGCTCGTAACAAGTAAAGTCAGTCCCAGACTGACCTCCAATTCTTAATATGAAACACTGGTAAACTGTATCGTGATTGGAGCAAAACTTTGTAATTAATATTCCAATGTGTTCCAAAATAGGTGTGATATTAGTGTGTTCATACAGTAGCTCGTTCGGAGGGTTTTGTGTTGGATTGTCCGGGTTTCTAAGCTTGGTGATTGTTCGGAGGGCCACTCCCTCCGCCACGGCAAGTTTATCTCATATTTATTATTTTTAACTTTTACCGATATACATTGGTGTATGTATACATTTACCGGTAAAAGTACATAGATTTACCGATTATGTACTTTTAAAATGTTTCAAATTAGTGAAATTTAAATTGCCTCTTTCAATTAAGAACCTCAAAAGAATTGTATAGAAATCACATTTCGTATCACAAAATACATCTACAGTGGAACCTCGCTTCACGAGCATTTCGCTTAACGAATAAAATTAATTGTGATAAAGTTCCGGATTGCGCGCCTGCTACATCATTTTTAAAACTTGTGTGCACATATTATGTGTATTTTTGAATATCTTAACCATCTTGGATTTTCTTTGTCATCTTTGTTTAAAGCGGACTATACTTTTCAAATATAAATTGTGTTTGCTGTAAATGCAAAACACAAATGTATTGTGTCCAACCATTATTATAATATATAAACACACTATGTACGCTTCTTTATATAAACAAATATTAAAAGTATAAAGAGACCTACACTTAGTCCCCGAATTGATACAAGTAACATAAACAAATGAATTGGAAAACAGTCCCTGGTGTTATTGGTCATTCTAGTTGCATCTTAGTGTTGTTTGTAATCACAAAATTTTCAAACTTGTGTTCAGACATGTTATAGGTGTTTTTTTTTGTGCAAAATTTAATAACTCTTGCATGTCTCCAAATAAAAGAATAAGGAGAACTATAGATTTGAAAAGCAAAATCATTAAAAATCGAGACCAAGTTATACTTTTTTTCTGGCAAGGAACGCATTATCGTAATTTACATTAGTTTATATGAGAAAACGTGTTTCACTATACCAATAAGAATCCGGAAATTTTGGAACGGATTAATCTCGTTAAGCGAGGTTGCACTGTATTTAAATTAGCACGAAGCTTAAATGAAGACAATATATGAATTAAAAACAAGTTTACTTATGACTATATTGAAATCTACATCATTTATTGAACTTTTATGTCAGTCGTATTTATAGGGTCATATAATATATACAGTTCTTAATAAAACTATTGATACAATTAGTGATTCTACAATAATGTTTTTAGGCACTATATTTAAACTACCTGCTTTAAATTGTCTATTCTAATTATATTAATTAATTAATTTAATTGTAAAATTTATATTTCCAGATAATATTTCAATACGAATCAACTTTGATCAAGCTATCTTTGCTAGGTAAATATTGTCTGACATCTGAAATTAATACGCATAATACAAAACAGCAACATCTTATTACCTGTTTGCTTCAAGCTATATCAATCAAAGTAATCTAATTCATATCAGAGATGCATTCTCCAGCACTGGAAAAAGTGCAGATGCATATTGAATATGATGAAATTAACATAAATAAAAACTTCCAATAATACCGTCATAATTAATATACGTAGAAGAATAATACAAATATACATATGATATTTGTATCATTCAAATTTAAGACCCATATTTTTAATAAATGTTATTATAACCATATAATAAAATTCGGTCTGAAAGACCTATGGTCAATAACCCTTTGTAGCAGATCAAGTTGTTATTTTTATTTTATTGTTATATATTTTGTTTTTTTTTTGAGTATGTATTATTATTTGTTACAATAAATATTATTATTATTAATATATTAAAGTTGTTTTTTCGTTCGCTATATTAATGAATATCATAGAAAAGTAAACATAAATGAAATACTTCTTTTTCTTATTGAAGGCTCTCCCGTAGTCCATTTAGCCTGTCTCGAACTGACACAATTTTGCTCAACCTTTGTACTTTAAAATTGGATAGGTTCTACAACACAACTGTAAGACAATTCAAACCGCTGGAACTCTGACCAAATGAATATTTCTCATGAAGTGTATAATTTATAGACTGTAATATATACAACTTACCTTACTTCCTAATATACTAAGTTGCATATGAAGAAAAGTTTATGATGTAATAGTAAGATAGTAGATAATAATAGTAATTATTAATAGATGAATTTACAGCAATTGAAGTGTGGAGAGGAAAAGAAGAAGAAGAATGTATAGCAGACCCAAGAAAAATAATTTTCTCCAAAAAGAAGTATATATAAAAAGTCAACAATAATAAGATATAGAATATATAAAATTTAAAACTACTAATAATTGGTGTTACATTATATTGTGTATTCACTTCTATAATATTTTTTATTCTATAATACTTCATTCTTTAAATGTATTTTATCTTATTGGAAATATAAGACTCTTGGCTAAATATATTCTTTCTTTATAAAGTAATGGTAGTATCTGTATGTTAAAAGTAACTGCTATTATAGTAAAACATCATAATTTTATTATGTTCATGATCGTAGGAACGACGATTTTCTGTAGGTTATAAAATAATACACACCACTTTTTTTTATTTATTGATATTATATTTTAATCAAATTAAATTTAAAGTACTTGAAATTGTTTATAAAAATCTATATGTTTATTTCCAATTATCATTTAAAAGTATTATTCCTCCTGTCAGAATATAATTATGTTTGTAATTTTTTTTATAAGTATTTAATTTAAAATATATTATTATTAAGTATAATTTCCTTCGCTACTGAGAAAATTAAAACAATCCTCGAATCTCCAGTTTTGCTATAATCAAACCATTACAAAATCAGTCACTTTACAGTTTCAAGTTCTAGAAAACAATATTACAGTAGTTAATTGTTTTTAGTATTTTTGGGGTCCCATAATTTGTTTTTACTTGGTAGCCCGAACTACACTTAATCCGCAACAGCGTTTACTATTAAATATGATACTAATTTATATATTGTTTTTTTTTTATAGAAATACTGGTTCCAGTATTGATATACTTAAATTAATTTTGAATTTGATTGATATTTTTTTCTGTAGGTTATAAAATAATACACACCACTCTTTTTTATTTATTGATATTATATTTTAATCAATTTAAATTTAACAATGTGAATTGTTAAAATAAATAACTCGTATACAAAAAAAAGTATTGGAAATTTTAAAAGAAACATATATAAAATGAATATCTTATAGAAATATTAACATTAATTTTAAACGTACCATTTCGCAATACGATATTTTACCTATCTTTGGTAATTTATATGATCTACTATAGTAATGATGCACTTCGCCTAATCAGCATTACTAATTTAGATACTACCAAAAAAGAAGACAATAATTTGACACTAACATTTAACAGAAGCAATATTAAAATAAATACAAATTCGAACTTTATAATACTAATATAAATTTAAACGAACATATTTATGATCTAGTTGTAGCTACTGCTTTAGGATAAACTTAACAGACAAACATGAATACAATTATCGTAAAGCAAAATATTTGGATAGTTTTCTAAATGAAACGCATATTGTTGCTAGTATATTGAGATATCGGTTACAGTGGGATGACTTCGAGATTGACTAGTTTCATCGTCCAATCGTGACGAATTGCTTCTTTTATTTGAAGCTGCTTGGAGCACGCCAGTTACACTTCTCGATGTTGCTATAGGAACGTTCTAAAAAAAGATAAACGGCATTAGAAAACAGTTTAAGGGGTACAAAGTTACGAACTGTATTACCTCTAAATCTAATCATATGCGGTGGAATATCTTGAGTGGTCGTGGGTCTTCCATACTGGCATCCCTTGTAAGCGCTGTTATTCCTCAATGATGGTGGTTGAATACACAATACGTCTTCATTCATGCGATAAGAAGTCACAGAAGTCGTTCCAATGGTGTCATCATCGTAAGCGTTGATGTCAATGTCGGTCAACACTGCAAGAAAGAGAAAAAAATATTCATGAGCAGATATTCGCATGACTCACATCTAAAATGGAAAAGAGCGTTGCGAAAAAAATAAATAAAAATGGCATTGAAGGAAAAAAACGCATAAATTTTGAATGGCATTGTAATTTGTTCCCAGCCCTAAATACACGTTTACGTAAGGCCGTGTAACGCGTGGAACCGTTGATAACAAAAAATTGCGCTAGTTGCAAAACTGGTGCTTTTGTCTCCGAGAAACTTATCTTATCCACTAATTTATACAACACCTGTTAATTATTGCAATTACTTTCGCGAGACGGAGGATCGATATTGCATCAGAGGTTAACTATATTTGTGCATTTAAAATGCATGGAATTTGTCATTGACATTATTTTTTTGTATTCATATTTAACGATGAATACCGAAGATCGTACATGTTTCTACGATGTGTTCCTAAATGATTTTGTATCAACCAAAATACACAATTTCGATTTCGCGAATTGTATAATACGAACGGATCTCCAAAACCATTAAAAAAAAAGTTATGCAATAAGTTTGCTTCTTCCTTTCATTCAAAATATGTTACTAATTATTGGAGAATTATACATCGTAAATACCCACCGTTGCAATTCTTTAGAAAGGAAGATGGTATTTTAAAAAAAACCGTTTTGTAACTATTGACGATTGATCATCGACATGGGTGGCTATAAAACATTCTAGAAACGTTTTTACATGTAAATAAAAAATAGGAAACACATATGGTTTCATTAAATGTAAGGTCTGTCTTTACAGACACTTATCAATTAACAAATGTTCATTCGCATCGTTTCACATGTGCTTAAATGTGCAAGGAAATTCAATGATTTCAAACATTGTGTTTGCATTACCAGACAATAAATTGATTGGCTGAATGAGCTCCTTTTATATTTCACTTTTCTCAGTTTCTTAGGTAGTATTGATTCAAAATGCAGACGCTATAAACTAAACCAAATGCGATTCATCAATTCCGCCGATTGGATAGACCAGCAGTTAATGGATTTCCAATTGGAGTCGTTCGTGTGAGGGTGTAGTGTACATTTTCTCATGCAGTTTGCGCCGGATTTACGGGGAACGTGCTGTTGATTCATAGCGCTCACGCAAAAAAAAAAACTAGGGAGAGGAAAACGTCGAGCTGGCTCAGCAACAAATATTAAAAAGTAAAGGGGCGCAGGAAATGGAATATTTCCGGAGGTTTACGGGATAGAGGCAAAAAATGTATATATGAAAATCCGCGGAGCTAACGTAATTCCGAACAGTCGCGAATGAAAAAGTAATCTCCGTTATTGCCCAAGTTCATCCCGTAATCGAAGCAGACTGGGACTCCTCTGCCCAATCGCAGATCGCAAAAATTCCTAGCTTTATGCTAATCCGTTAGGTTCGTTCCCGTTGCCGATCAAATTTAACACTTTACACTCGTTGCGGTTCTTTGCAATTGCCCTCGTGCATTTCTATGCATCTCACATCATTTCGTTCGACCATTTCTTTTCTCTAACTGTATTATCTAAGCTTTCGATTAAAATTTATTTGTATTTTCACTGTCACTTATCAATAGATTTATTTTATGTAAACAAAATACGGTTAATAATAGCAATGTACGATTATCATAAATTAACCTATTACTATCGGACTAAACCCTAAAATGTATTGATTTATAGATATCAATCTTCTTCAATTCTAAATGCGTGACACGCATTCATCGTCCATGGTAATTCAATGAAATGCAATAAGTAGTAAAAATGGATACCATCAAATAGAATAATGTACAGTAACAATCATAAAATTGATATAAATTAAAGTGAAACAACATTTTCTTGATTGAGAAATATTTTCATTTCACGTAAAAGCGAAAGCACAACGATTTATGCTGTTATCGAGAAACGGATACAAAATTATCTAACAGATACCAATAGTATTTGGGACACTTTACTTCCTTAAATTTTGTAAACTCGTTTGCTTAATGTTAATTATTGTATTTATTTGTTAAGTTATAATTATCAAAGAACGGTTATTAATCTGACACTATATTTCCATATTAATTGACCAATCTTTCAGTCATTTACATTGTAGAAATTCGTGTCTTTACAAAAGTTGCCTAACTTAAACGTCTTTATTTTAGAAGATTACGTTTTATTGCATTCTAGTTAGTAAATACTTATAATAGTTTATCTATGTCAACTTTTTTTTTTGAAATTATAATTATTTATAATCAATTGTTATAAGTTTTAATCTTACGGGGAAAGAACATTTAAGAAATCCAACAATAGAGATATGCACCAATAAAGCCATAATAAATGATCAAAACAAATATTAATCCTAAATACAAGATAATACTAACATTTTATGAGCACTTAATTTATTTTCTTTCGGTAACTTAGATTTATTTTTGATGTTCGATTGCATGTATGTTCAAAAGATAACATTATTATCAGTTTTACACTCAAAAAAAGAGAAAAGCCCAAAACATCTCTTGGGTGGTCAGATCGATAAGCCGAGGTTCAATAAACCAATTATTTGTCATGATTTGACATTTAAAAAAAAGTTAACCCCCACAAATGAATCGAGAAAATTAAATTTCAGAGCTTACATTTTAATTAAGTTTCGTAAGAATTGCAACCTTGTATGTCCGTGTTTCATCCCTCTCAAAGCGCTGATATCTAATCCGTTTAGGCTTAGGACGCATAAAAGAAGGAACTTAAGAAAGCGTGCCTCGAAATTGAATCAAAAGTTACTTACGAGATAATCTATTGTTGAGAGTGGAATCCCATTCGTCTCCCCTCCGGTCCATCCATTCCCTTTTCTTGACGACTTCTTGCTGGGTGCTAACCGTATCAGTGGGCAATCGTCTCAACGCTAAAAACACAAAAAAAAGAAACAATTGAAAACTCGTGATTCGAATTATTCGCGGTATGCAAAAATCGAGTTCCACCGATAAACGCAATGCAAATAGTTCATAAGATTGGAATAAATAACAAAATAAATGTCAGTCCTTTTAAGAGCGTAGGTGTTAGAGTAATGATAATTATTATATGTTGATATGCATTATAAGAAGTATCGCAAGATATTAACTGTGACCTTCGCAGACTGCGATTGGCTTTAAAACTCGTTAACGTTTCGGTCTCTTTATATAAGAAAACACATGTACATAATTATCCGAGAAAGAAACTTATTAGAAACACTTCCTTAGTAGTTAGAGACAATCGTTGCGGCTTTCAAACAAAGAAATGGATATATAAAAAAGAGCAGAAAAGAAAACAGGAAGGAAACCGCTATAAACTTAGACGAAACGATACAAAGAAACAAGTAGCTACGATGAGTCTCACTTTTTCTTTCAATATTTATGTATTACCTGCGTTATTTAATCATCGCTCTATTAATAGAATTATTCAATTAATTCACGGTCTTGTATTAATATGCAAACGAGTGGCATTCGTACTTCATGTGCGCTTCTTTTTAAAGCCATATTGTCGATGTCTATTTCATTATTCCAATCTGCACCCGACAGCATAATTAAATGACGCTTTCCTCTGCATTTTTATATGCCACGAATCGTGCATTTTTAGTTTATCCCATCCCAAGAGCTCCGTGACTACGTGCCTTTCAGCTAAAGCTAACCTTCTTTTTTTGTATTTGTAAAGTTAATGAAATATTTGTAGCTTTTTTGGTATGATAATTCATAAAATATCGTAATAAAAATATGAATAATAATATTTTACCTCAATATTTAACAACTCATATCATCGGTAATAGACTTAATTATATAATCTATCAAAAGTAAATATATTTTGAAATGTTTCAGTTTTTGGTCTACTACTTATATAAGTTATATCACATAATGTTTTTGTCATCTGGATTACATTATCAATGGTTTCTTTAAAAGTTTCGAGTTGGAAGTAATTATGATACAACATGGATCAGCAATGATAATTCTTAGGCTTGGTCTTAGACCTTTGGATATTCTGAATTGTTAGTTTTAATAAAATAATTGTCTAAATGTACCACGTTAATTTCCGGCCTATATTTTTTTATCATATTTTAATATTTGAAATAATAAAATTATAATATGTATTATTATACTTTTTCATTAAACAAAATTAAAAATATTCATCATTAGTACATTGCTAATGATTAGGTAATATCATAGTAAGTTACTGAATAATAATTGTCAGTCATTAAATCAATGGCGCATGCCATAACCCATTTGTTAGTCTCGACGAGATAAAGCGAAAAGGAATGCGTGTTCATTTAACCATCCACTTTTGCAAGTAATTTGACAATAATATAATCTCTGGATTTGGTGTTTAGACAAGCAAACAAATAATTAGAGTCATGGGCGCCAGAAGACTTGCTTCTCTCCTTTTTGTTTTGGTTTTCTTTATTTGAACTAATTTTACAATTAGTCTCTTTTAAAATTGTTTCTGAAAGAATTTAATCGAGACATACAAAGAAATAATGTTAGTAATAGATATTTATAAAAACAAATTACTTGAATATATTGTTACAAATTATGCAATTAGTATCATTAATAAGTTAATTGTTTATATTATATTATATTTAATGTAGACTAATCGTTATTTAGAATTAAGGTACGTAACTGTTGGATGTAATATTCAATTAATCTCAAATTTTATTTTTATCTGCTATAACTAGTTTTATGGTAGGTTTATGTCTAAGATTTTTATACTATATGAATGATACTTACAGATTTTTTGACGATCAGCGAGCCAATCATCCAGACATCTGATATTGTTGTTATCCCGTTTTTCATCGCATGAGCTTCTGAAGGCCCTCTTCCTCTCCTTACAATTGTACGTGCATTCCTCCAGCATTTCAAACCAATCTTCAAGTCCATCGGTGGCTCTCAAATAAATCTTCCCATCTCGTCCCATCAAGACCAGAGCAACTGTGCTGTAAGTCTTCTTGTTCTCCCATTCGACGCGATCCACGTCCACCAGCTTCACCTTGAAGAGAAACTGGCCCATCTCCGAAATTCTATCGTTACCGGAGGCGCGCCTGAAGCAATGAAGGTAGTCCCTGGTCAGGATGAAGTAACGCTCCTTCCATCTGCTGAACAGCTTATCACGTTGCTGCCATAGTAATCCCTTCTTTAGAGCGTTGTAAGCATCTTTTCCATAATTTGAAGGCAATAAAGACTAGAATCAAATAGAGAAAAATGCATGATTTCATTACGTCGTATATAATTTTATTGTTACAATGTGTGTGGTAGATAATCTGCTAAATGTCAGAAGCCATTACTTCCTTCCGTTAAAAGAACCGCTGAATATCTAGCCCCAAATGATAAGATTAGTTTGTCAATTGTTTCTTTGTATTTTCCAGCACAGATGACGAACTGTGTAGCGTGAATGCGGCATCCAATTTTTATTTTTATAAATATTAATTAATATGGAAGAGTGGATAAAGTTTAATGGCGGAAAAGGTAGTTAGCGTGCATGTGGGGGTTGCAAATAGCGAATGCATCGCTAATTGAGAGATGGCACAGGTTGGGTTGATTAGTATTCAGCGAGTTTTGTTTCCGCTACACGCTGGATGACGCACATTTTCGCAATTAACATATGTGCACATAAATACTGAAGAGCGAAAGAGCGAACGTTGCGAGGTAAAAAAAGGGCCTTTAATCACACGGATGAACGAATCGCGAACGCTCCCCGAGGGCGACGAGCCCCTGCCATTCATTTGAATGTATTTCAAACTAAATCAAGTTTTAATCTGCCCTCGCACACCATTAATTATGTTCAGATTAAAACCAGTTATTTTTTCGTTTGTCTTCAGCGCAGAGGGAAGCAACTGCAAATATAAATAGACGCAAATTAATTGCAAGTGTCCGAGCTCCTCCTGATAATCTCGACTATTAATAACTGAAATATTCATGTTTTTTGTTTAACTTACGAGCAAAGTAAACAATTGGTCGAGAATTCAATGAAATGCTCCTTCAATTACTCCATTAAGAGAAAGTCACGCCTTGCGCAACAACTGTAAGGGTTATTATGTATACTGCAGAGTGTGTAATTACATTTTGTGCAGGTACACATTAACCGCAAATTGCGTGTATTATTGGTTTCAAGAGTAGTCTCTAAAAAAAAGAAACTCTATTGCTCAAATTATATACAAACACAAAACGTTCTTGTACTAACAAAGCGAAAGTAGTCTCATTTAGATTATATATATAAATTGGACATAACATGCGAATTCACAAAGAAACAAGAAAAAAAAAACAGAAATAATGAGAAAATCAAATTATAACAGACAAATCGTAACATACTGGATTGTGTTATGTTTGCCTTGTGATACGTTTTGTTAGAACTGTATTCTTTAAATCTTCCTCTCAACCATGAGCTTAAAGTTTTGAATGTATCATTGTAATTCGTATATGCTTCTAATAATGTGTTCTATTGAAAGATAAATTATACATTCGACTTTATTGCTAGCAGAAACAGTCTGCTAAAATATAATCCTATTTCATTAATTCCACGATAACGGCAAAATATTTTATTTATAGATACCAGTGAGTCGCAGATGTTGCAAATTTGATTATTTACAATTTCTAGATTTAAAGGGTTAAAGTGTCACGCCACAAATATACTGATTTTACAAATCTACGCTGATATTTCCTGTCGAAATGTCTTATCTAATATACCAAAGATTAACTCCTTGTTTACACCAAATACAATGATTACCAAACGGTTATTAGTATTCTCTATCCAATACCACTGATAATTTCCGTTGAAACGATCGTTAGCAAGACTTTCTCTTCGGAGGAAGTTCAGATGGAATTCTTCCTGCAATTTATTCATGTTACATTTTTTAGCACAAGAACAATTTTTAGTATCATCTACAAAAGCATTGTAAATAATTCGCATACATATACATAAATAAACGTTTGAAAATCCTATTTATCTTTCTACTCTCGCTGTGCAATAATATTGTGTTCACGAGAAATAAAGTATGAGCGTCAATTGTGTGTGAATGATCTTCTCCAAATAATCTTTTCGCTCCAATGCGTAAACATAATTTTCTTCAAATATAAACAACTTTGACAGTTACGTCTCAACTAGTCACCCATTTCTTACTAATTTATGAATTCGAGTAGTCTGAAAGATGTTTGTTAGCAAGTTTCACGAATATATTACTAGGAATTTAATAGTGCATATATAATAAACATATAGAGATGAAAGTGCTTTCTTTACTTATTAATATCATCCAAGTACTAATAATACAAATTATGAATACATAAACAACCATTTACTATTCAACATGTTAAGTTTTAAAAAAATATATAATTTTATAAACATATTTCTTCAATTGCAGTTGGTGCCACGAAAACTTGGATTCAATTAAGTGATTGAGCTATGACATCAAGTAAAAAAACAAAATGTAGAATTACATATATTATATATTCCATACTTATTTATAATACCTTTCACTTTCTTATTATGTAAATAATTGGAAAATAGTTATTTTTCTCGAAACATGTAATTATTTTAATACCCAAGGAATTTATTCAAAAATTAATTTAAATATTTGCAATATAACTAATAAAATACATATTTATAATAATTATAAAATACTTTTTCTCGCTTCTTTTTTTTATTAATTTCTTGAATTCAGAATTTTTACGTTTAGTTTCTTTTCTGTTACAGAATAATATAATATGTTTCCAGTGATTATGATTTAATATCAATTGTTCAAATAGTAACAATACATTTTCTTGTGTAAAAAAATAATCTATCAGATGTGTATCATCGTCATTTAATATTCATTAATATATTTCAATAAAACAATATTAACGCCATATATTGTTTTATTGAAATATATGAATGAATATTAAATTAAAAATACGAAACGCTGAAATATTTATGATGAGAAAATACATATTGATGTAAATGTTGTTCTACCGAAAAGAAAGTATGATTTTATTACAATGTGAAGGATAAAGAAAACCACCTAATTAAGGTTAGGTCAATTGAGCTGTCAAATAAAGTATTAAATGTTTCGTGTTTTTTTTTGTATGTAGGTTAAGTGCGATAATGGCAAGCATAACCTTATTGCGGAGGATACGTCGCGAATTCAAATTCAAACGCGCGATTCGTCCGTTCAAGCGTTTCGTACGCGATATTAATGCAAATTTTATCAATTAAAAAATAATGTATATATGTGCGCGAAACCAGTTTCGCAAATATAATGAGACATATTTCAATCGCGGTGGAAATTTCTTGGACACTATTTCGCTTTCTACGGTGCCCGGTAATTGCACCAACCAGTATGTAGTATTAGTAGCAGTAACAGCTTCCTTGTTTTGCCTCTCAGAATTTCTTAACACTGCAAACGCACATTCTGACGCACGGCACGAGGATTTATTTTGAAAGGCCTTTCCCAGTAGCAACATGGGTTTCGCGGTTTCCGTTTCGCTTTTTGTATTTGGGAAAATATGCTAATCGCGAAATTTTCATTGCACCGCATTGAAATGCGCTTCTATTATACATATTTTTTTCAATGATTCTTTTCGTATTTTAATTCTTTCTACTTTCTTGCCTGCTATTTTGAGTTGTACGAATGTCAGGTTTACATGCTGGAAATTACAATTAGAAAGTGCACATAAACAAATAACGCTTCAGTTGTTCCACTTGGGAATTCTAATTGTGTTTTACTTTTTACGCTTTTGCATCTGCAAAAAAAAAATGCTGGTGCATAGTATATACAGAAATGTAATAATAAAATTTTCACCGTAAAAATACGAAATGCGACAGACAATTATTGTTAAATTTGCTCTAAGCACAAAATATATATATATATATATATATTTTATTAAATTGTCCTATTAACTTTGGAATATATAAGTTACAAATATATAAATTAGAAATTGAGCAACAGCATATATTATGAAACATAGAAACAACTTATAGAAAACTATAGAAAACCTAAAAATAGTGCAGATGCACTTGTATATAACTAAAAAAAAGTTATAGCAAGAAGTTCGTTGAAAATGTTGGAAGAGATAATAGCTAGTTTATCTATTAATATAAAGGATGTTCGATTAATCTAATATTAATCTATAAAATTCCTGGGATTAGATATAAATGTCGATTTAGAACTAAATATGAAATTAAATAGAAATCTGAGCAATCCCATTATTGCCAAATGAATTTTGTTTTTCCAATATTCGAAATAATTATAATTTGTAACTTCAGACTATAAATTTAAAATAACATTCTTATGTTTATACAATGGAACCTCATTTAACGAAATGTCCGGATTTTTACTCGTATAGTGTATAGTTTAAAAATGATGTAATAGACGCGCAATCCGGGACTTCTCTTCTCATCGTGACTTGTTAAGCAAGTCATTTTTCTTACATTTCATTTTACTCGTTAAGAAAAATGCTCGTTAAGCGAGGTTTCACTGTATTCTGTAACATTGCATATGATGATAGACGTAGACTACATTTCACAAAAAAACCGATATTCGTATATGTTTCAATTTAGAAGACATATCGAAATACCAGTAAAAGTATTCGTTCGTTAGTTCATTAACATATGTCCTTCTAAATTCCTATAAACATTCCAATACGATTAAACATATTTCCATTCAGTTGCGAATTAAAATATATAAAAGTTTTAGCCACAATTAAAATATAATACAATAACGATGAATATACATGAATTGAATACAATAATAATATTTTTTATATATGAAATTATAGTAGATACGTTTTCACTGAAACCGCAATTTCTCATTCGATTTATTTCTAGTCTGTCAATCAACTTTGGAGAACGAGACAAAGAAATTTCCTCCCGTCGAAAGCCTCGGAATTACTGCCTTTGTTACTATTGTGGAAAATAAAAGTGATCGAAAAACAAACAACAAAAAAACAGAAATTGAATTTTTATTCGATAATCTATTTATATTAAGTGCTAAGTAAAAATAGAATTTGCGTCCGAGAAGAATGAAGATTTTGAAATGCGCAATAGTTGATGGAATAGTTAATTTCTGGTAGACATTGAGATGATTCATTCAACATTGCGAATGTGTGATTCAGATATCAAATATTATTGTGTTTCGCGATTTTATTTTGCATTATTCTCTCCTCCTTTTTTTCCTTCCTTTCTTTACGAACGTGAGCGACACAATTCATTAGAATTTCAAATTGACTCGCGTAGAATTTCACCGACGCGAACTTGAAATTCATATCCACCAATTTGTCATTCGTTTCTGATTACTCACACAACTAGCAAATCAAAACATCATTCTTGAATTCCACTGCTCAGAAATTTAATGACTTTTACTTTGTACTTTCGATCACCACGTGAAATTTACATTTAATAAAAACCAGAGCAATAACCAGCGTTATTTTCAAGGTCAAATTACCGGCGGTTTAGATACTCTGCTATAAACAGTGGAACCTCGCTTAACGAGTTTAATCCGATCCAAAATTTCAGGATTTTTACATATTGAAAAATACATATAATATGTGTACAAAAGTTTTAAAAATAATGTAGCAGGTGTGCAATCTGGGACTTCTCTTATCATCGTCACTCGTTATGCAAAACGTCTCTCTTTAAGCAAGTCATTTTTCTTACAATTAATTTTGCAATTTAAGCGAGGTTTCACTGTATATGCAACCAAATAGTACGGAGTTTTGGCAATATCCCGCATTTTTTTGAAACCGAGCAAAAAGACAGCATAAAATGAGACTTAACAGTATAAAGAACATTAAGCGTATACAAAAATTATGTTGTGTACAATTATTGTTGTTCATTTAAAATTTTGTTTGTTTTGAAATTGTAAGGTAATTTACTTAATTTTACTGAATCTAATACCAAAAATAATTGGTTTATAATTCAAAAATGTAGTAGGAAATCCTTCAACATTCAAATGTTCATTTGTATTATGTCTATAAGACTAGTTAAATCATATTAAAAATTGTGTGAATTTTTACTAAAAATTGGATAAAATTAAATATAATAAAATTATGTAGTGGAAATCAGGAGATTATTGTAATTCCATGAATTACGTTTAACTAAACGTAGAATGCTAAAACTATAATATTCTCTTTACCAAATAAATAACTTTTACAAATAATTAAGTAATTTAAAAGATTTATAATAATAAAAATCTAAAGGTGATTGAACAATATATTAACTCTTACGACGTTACAGATTGCCTAGAGATAGTGTAGCAGAAATGAAAAGTTTAATTGTTAATATTTATGATTCTGTCAAAAAAAACTTTCTCTCAATTGTAGTTTTTTTCATACTTTTTTTTTCATTTGGTCTTAAAATAGAGGAGTAGAAAATGTGGTCCAAATTTAAATGTTCTTTTCTTATTGAGATGAGGATGTGAGTAACGCATAAATTCGGTATGTAATGCAAAGTTGGAAATGTCCTAAGCAGTTTCCTGATTGGCGGGTTCAGCTGGTGTTATAAAATTCTTTGTGCAATTGCCGATATGTGGGTGCCAACTTCCCGCAGCGGTCTAACGATTACAGCTTGAACGATAAATGAATAAAGAGGGTCACTGTATGTGAATGGTGCGTCTTTGTGCCTCTGAATCACCCATTCCCAGGGATTACACTCTCTCTCCCCGAAAAATGAAGATTAAAACATTTATCGTATTCGCACTTGGATTGCTGCACTGTTTCACAGATATCATTGTCACGTACCAAAAATCGTGCAGATACAGAAAAATTAAATAAGGTTTGTTACAAATATACTAAGGAATTCTTTTCGTTGCAGCTTCCACAAAAGGTTTTATTTATTCCTCTGGATGATACCCGTTCGCTGACTCACCCTAACATCGTTGCAAGTTGAGGAAGAAATATGCGCATTTAAATACTACAAATACACGGATCACTTTCGAAAGTGAATCATAAAGTTCATGAACGATGACAAACAAATCCATCGAATGTTTAAACTGTAATAAGGGTACATATCATTGCTTAAAAATAACACACTACGTCTTAAAGTAATTTACAAATTGAACACGAAACGTAAATGCAATATTTTCTTATTAAACTAAATTAATTGTGTTGTTGAGAGTTTCTAATTTATTAATTAAACTATTAAAATATTCATTTATATCGACCATATTTTGACTCCAGTCAAATCAAACATAAAAATATTTTATATGATTTAAATTATTGGTTCAAGTTTTGCATAATATTTGATATTAATTTGCCCTACATTTCAAATTTTACAAAGTTTTCATCAAACACATATGTGTTAAAATAAACGAAGATGATTTATAGAACCAAACATCAAATAAATCCCCCCAATCAATTGTCGAAATGCGAACGTCAAGAAGTAGATATCCATTTTGTGAATTATGATTTCGGGCGTTATCAATTTGACGTAAGCGATCTATCATATACCGGGTGTCACGGGTTCATCTTCCCATTTATTTTCCTCTCTTGATATACCCAACCAAGCAAACCCTCGGGCAGAAAAGCGGAAAAATGAATTGCAATAATTGCAGACACCCCCGACGATATCTTATTTCACCGTGAGAATCGATTTCTTCCCATGATTGGTTGAAGTTGACAGGTGTTGCAGTTGCATCACGAATGCCAAACATCTACCTTCGCTCAAACGGGAATAAAAGTAAAAGAAATTCATTCAGCAATCTATAAATATTTACAACATGATATTTACATTCTTCTTAAAAAATTATTGGCCAAACATGAATACATAAGAAAAAAAGTACATTCTAACATAAAATTAAAAAAAATATATATATTAATAGGCTGGCCAAAGGGCTAACGACCGAGGTCTTTCCGCTCACATTCTTTTTATTTTGCTATGCTGTGTACTATAAAATCCGCGATATTTAATTGTAGATTTTATAGTGTTTTATTTCCTGAGAATTTTAAAATAACTTTACTTTGTAGTCTTACCAAGAAAACCGCGAATAAAATTGTGTAAATATTATACTTTTCTAATTGAAATTACCATAGAGATTATTTAAAATAATAAATAATCCTATAAACTATTTAATAAATTACAACTAAGTTCCATTTAGATATGTAAATTATGTATGAAAAGTAGTTTAATAATTGTAGTTAATTCTATTTTTAAAAGAAACAACATATTATTGAACTATTAATAAAATGGAAATATAAATGTATTTATAAATGTAAATAATATACCTGCATCACTTAAATATAATTGTTTTGGTGGAAAGTACGATATTTTTAAAAATGTGTTATTTGCGTCTATTTTATTTATGATTATTCTTAACAAATGATGTAATGAGTTTGGAAGTACAGCAAAAGTCAAGACCGGTAGTAATATTCGTATATAATAAAATCTATTTGGAGGAATACGTTGTTTACTGTCCATTTTTATTGCTGCAGCTTGGCTTTTGAGCATGCAAAACAGTTTTTAAGTTAATTAAAATTAAATTTGAGCATGCCCCAATTAACCCGAAATGTAATTTCGAAAATGATATCAGTCCGGTGTGTTCTTTCTTTCACGAACAGGGCTTTTAAACAAATTGGTATTGGTATTCTTTTTTGTTGTTGTTGTTGTTTGCTTTACACTGCGAACGTTGGATGGCGAGGACTTGTAATGGACATGAAACACGTGAGAGATTTTAATTTTCGGATCGAATCAGATCGTCCTGTCGTAGCTGCACCTAAAAGGGTATATCATCAATATGCATACTTGAATAGCAATTATTTCCTCCAATCAGGTACAGCCCATTGTTAAGATCAACACCAACACTGTGCGCCGATAACAAAATTTGGACACCATTGTTTGCTGCAATAGCATCCCGCATGAATTATTAGGTGAAGTTGGAAACACGCCCGATGCACACTCTTCTTTGTCGAAAGTCGAAACGAAACGCTCAGACTTTAATCAAAGTAAATAGGCTCCGCCGAAAAAGGCTTTATTCATCTTCTCGTCCTCTCATCTGGCCATCATCGCTTTGTTTCCCCCTTTGCCAGTGTCTTAAACAAGCCGTGAAACGTGCCGCAGAGCGAAATACATCTCCGACGACAATGACACACTTTTCGCAGTCTTTCTTTTCTCGTCTGACGGCGTTATTCCTCAGCTCGTTACTTCTTCTATTTCGTATTTTCCGCCTTTGCACTTTGGGTTACTCAACTCGGCGAGGACAGTAGTTCTTTCTCTCCGGAAAAGAAAACACGGAGAATCGATCAAGGGGAGAGACGTCTTCGTCGTCAGGTGTCCGCCGAGATGATCAGAAGCTTTCACAAATCCAATAAACATCCACAAAGCGAGCAACAAAATATGCGATACAAAGGTATTCAATTAAACTTTTTTATGTAGCTCCTTGCAGAAAGCGTTTCCAAACGCCATATGGATTTCTTCACTTTCATTTAATGTCCAGAGCAATAAAAAGTCAGTATAATATAATACAACACGCACCGTCGGCTTTCCAAAATAAATAAACAACATATACATTAGGAAAATGGTCTAATCGAAAGTTACGTTCCCACAAGTATTTCATAATTTAACAAGCTTGTAAACACATGACTTCCCATTGTCAAGGTGCTCAAAAACGTAATGTCTCGCATACTAAATCTAGCCGGGAAAAATGAATTGAGCTGGTGATATATTAATAAGAAACCCTTTCGCCTTATCCATCAATTCTCGAGTCGAACTATTTCCCGGAGGAATTTCGTACACGAAAGTCATTAGTCCGGAAACCCATTTTACCGATCGCATTTCCGGTTTTTCAAAGCAATTAACGCGTCGCTTACATATTGCCAACTAATTACCCGCATTAATTAACTGAACTCACCTAGGCGAGTGTTTGATAGAAGGAAGAAAAATGCATAATTCATGAGAGGGAGTACGAAAATCGTCAAGTCGTGATTAATGGAAATTGTTTTATTTATTTTTCACTTAACAGCTCGACTGTCGTCTCTGCCAATTTGGCAGAATGTAAATTTATTATCGTACAAGAGACGCCCATTACGTAATCGCGTGATTCATCTGCATGGATGGATGTGTGTTTGACACCAATCAAGTTACTTAACTCTCCGGGTGATCTCGGAGCGCCAACAATTAACTCGAACATCGCAGGATGCAGACGAGGCCCAAATATGTCACGCAAGTGACTTTCAAACATTTCCCTGTGCTCGCACATTCTCTTCCTGCTCTGCTCTCTCGCGAAAATCCCACCAATCAACTGCTGTTTGCATTGATTAGATTGAATTAACCAGAGCTAGTTTCCACTCTTGAATACATACATTTATACTCCGACAATATTTGCTTAGCATCCTATCCTATCCCATCTGCCGAACGCGCAAACACGCTCGTCGACCATTTGAAGTATTCAACACAATAAATTACATTTTCTATTCAAACAATTGAACATTTAAATTCAATCCGTGCTCGCAGAATGCACAGTTGCCAGTGCATCTATTGGTCCATTCAATCGAAGCTGCAACGAATTCGATTACCCGTTGACATTGCCGGATTTTGTATGCATATGTGTACGTATATATATTTTCCGTTTGTATTTTCAGCAAAACAGAAATTAACTTTGAAACTCCGCCAGTCGATCAGCTGGCAGTCGTCCAGCAATTACGTAAGACCTGAGGCGTATTGCACAATGAACACAATATATAATACCTGGGCTTCGACCGGACGGACGGCAAACATACATTTTTTATTATTAAAATCAATATTTACTTTACTTTATTGAGTGAGGCTCACTTGAAACATACTTTATCAATATACATTATCAAAGTGAATTCAGAAATGTGTAAATGTGCAATTAATATCTAAATAATTCAAAATGCAAAGGTTTTTATTTTAAATGCACATCAATGACGAGTTCTTTCATTATTGTGTATTGTGAATGTTTGTAGTATTACGATTTGGTAATTCTAGGAAATCGTCTACTACAATGCATGTTATTAAAAAAGAATTCCGCACTAATTACGCTCATCATGTATCATTTATCGATCCCATAGACAAACGCATTATATAATGCAGTTTCAAAATACTTTGATCAGACTAATTTTTTTATATTAATTATCTGACTATCATATTATCAATAGTGTAAAATCCATATATATAATCTGTTTGATTTCATAGTAAATTATTTTATATAATCAAATTTCATTTTTTATCTTTGTTCTAATAAATACATAATTATTTACTTGTAATTATATAATGAGTCTTTTGTATTTATATAAAAAATATTATAGTGACGAAATTGAAAACTATATTATCATTAAATGTATATTTATTCTATTTGAAATTAAAGTGCAATATTATATCTAACTTCAAAATAAAATAACATATTGATTATAAAATATTACACCAAAGTAGTGTAATTCTTCAATGATATTACACATTTTATATCGCATTGAATTTAATTATGAATAATAGTGGACAAAATGAAGAAATTAGAAATGTATATTAAATTAAAATGAAATACTCAAACATTTAACATTGGAAAATTGTTGAATATTTGTTGTCGATCTCATTAAATTACTCGGACAAGAGGGAGCAAGCAGATGGTTATTGACCGACAGCAGATTTTCTTTGCAGAAGCGGAGAACTTTCCTCGGCGGAACGAAAACGTCTTTTTGCGTTGCGGTGCCATTTGAAGTGCAAATGGAAACGACGGAAACCGTGAAAGTCCAAATGGTTCGAACGGTATTCTGCAAAATCTGTGGTCCCACAATTATCCAAAATTATCTATTTTTGCATCGCCTTCGGACGAAAAGAAAACAACCGATGCTAATCGTCCATTCATGGCGTAATGAGCTGAGACGATTTTGTCGGCACGCGAGTCCGCACGGACCATATAATCTAATCTCGCACATTCCAAAAGCAAAACTCTTACAACGCTCTGATTGTTGTGCAAACACGAAATGTGCAGATTTCTGTTTGAAAATGATAAAATTTCACTACCTCCATGAGTATTATCAGTTTTGGGGCTACCTGATAATACAAACACATGTTTGTCTTTCCTCAAGTATTTTACTGCTCATTGCTCATATTTGGAAATATTCCATACGTATTATTTAAATATTTTACTTGTGAATCATGGCAATGCCCGAACGGATGGGCAACGTCGGATCTACCTTATTTACTTCGGACGGACGGCTCTTGGATTTTAATTAAGACATTAATTCGCCAGGCTCGACTCGAAAATAGATTTCCTATTAAGTCATTGACATAGGAAAACGAGCCGATCACCCTACACAATGAAGAATTTGAGTTGTGCCGAAATTGAGGTTATTTACTTGTTAAATGCAATGCACAAGGAAATTGCATTTCTGTATTCATTAAACTCAAGTTAAAATCACTTTCTCTATTCGCTTGCCATGCGGTGGAATATTTAAGAATTAATTTATAAGACTGAATTGCATAAACTTCCATGATTAGGAAACCGCTTTTTTATCTCTTTTTCCCGTTCAAATTTTGGAACTTATGCAAGTTTCTATTAATGTAAGTAATTCTGCACACGTAATGTAGTCAATACTAAATTTGGGACTGTGACAAATGATTATGCTCTTTTTAAGAAGAAAATAAACGTGACAGATTTAGTCATTGTCATTATTTTGCTGGTAACGAGGAGGTCAGTTTTCTGTGCTGCGACTCACATAGAATTGACATCGTTACACTTCATTACGTCAACACGACCGCATTTCGTGCAATATTCCTCGGCGATAGAAGAGGAAGAAAAAATAAAATAAAATAACGTTTTCTTAAATATAGTAGAAAAATACCATTCGTGGAAAAGGAGGAATTGGAAATCTGGGGCTTACGTAACAGCTCCTTGCGCAGCCCATTACGCGGAATAAAATACTACAATTGACTATGTTTTCCTACGTTCCCCATTTTCCCTCTTTGGCATAGCATTATTTGCCGTAACTGCATTGCCGACGTCTCTCGTTCATTTATCCACTAACGTTGAAATATGGAAATCGTTTCATTAATTTGTAGGCAATAAGCGCTTGGCTTTTTAAAATGTTTTCGCTGTTGCGAAATAAAAATTACTCCATCCATGTACAGTCTCCTTCAATACAGTTTAAATAACTCTAAAAAATATGTATTACACAAATGAGAAACATTTTTCTGCAAATATATTCCATTTCGTAGTATATCTGGCAAATTTCTACGTAAAATATAAGTTACGAAATATATACGAATGATTCATGTACAAGCCATTGGGTAAATATTTAAATAAGTTTCATTTTTTCAAGTCTCCACATTACAGTGGGAGGAGGAATAACGTGACTAATAACATAAAAAAAGTTCATGAGATTGGTCTACTTTATGTCTAGCATATTTTACATAGATGTAATTACATTCTCAAACATTGTACTTGAATCAGATACGCAAATCAAGATTTTAAACTTGTATTTGCATTTCTTAGAAGGTTTCACTTTTAATTAGCCATCGACCTCGTAGTCTCTCAAGCGTTTGTAATGTATCAAATCGTGTATATTTTTTACAAATCTGTAAATTGAAAGTTAAAAAAAGTAAGGTGTATATTATTTTACCATTCGTTAAATAAATTCTTAAAGCAATACATAATAAATATTTTTATTGTTTAATATTAATATATACTTTGTTTAATATTTATAAAATATTGTTCTTATTAAATAGCTCCTTAAACAAAAAAAATCAATGAACATTCTATAACGGTGTTCAACTTTAAATTTTTTTTAAATATTTTGAATTGCTAGCGTTTTTGTAATTACTGTTGCGGCAAAACACTGTTTTTACTCTTCAGCAGAATCTTCACATAATTGATCTACTCTTAGTCCCGTTGTACTCGAATTAACGGGGATCTACTCTAATTTCAAAAAATCTAATATAATAGTAATAGCTAGATTATTCATATAACATGTAATGAAATTCTTTAGGTATAATACCAATTTTAGATAAAATTAAGCAATTTTGATACAGATTTCAAAATTAAAAAATGATAATTTAAATTACATCCAGCTGAGGTGAATATAATAAATGTGTGTTTAAGCAGGTCCCATTTACATATCTTATCGCCTAACAAACAGAAATTAATTAATAGAGAGGAGTCTACAGAATAAAGTTAATTAGACCGGCATAGATAATGTTGCGTTTCACTAAAAAATGAGTTTGTTGGGAAATAAAAATTCTCATTTTAATATATTATATACTATTATTGCATATAAGTATAAAACGTTTGTAGTGAATTTTAATATTTTCACTAAACTTTTTTGTTCCATTTATAAAAGAAATAAAATAACTGTTAAAGTTTATATCTCAAATAGTTATCTAATTAATTATATTCCAGTTATGACAATATAATTGCAGAAAATATCTAGCAAGTGCAGAAAAACCTATGTTAATTGCAGTAATTGATGTGTATGTAAAAACTAAAGTTTTTAAAATAATAATATCGATAAGAATGTACAATTTAAATACGTTCAACTAATTTGTAAAAAAAAGTAGATCGAAGTCAAGGTTCCTTTCAATGAATGTAAATAATGCGTTTTTTTTAAATAATAGATAAATAGATGTTGGACAAAAGTTTAAAAAATAATGTTTTTAACGTTAATAAATTAACATTTTAATAAACTGTTGAGTATTCCGAAGGTTATTTGCAAGCTGGAGGTTATGTTTTAAGTTAGAATATGCAGCAATTAACAACGCGAGAGGCGCGCATACTAATAATTTAATTAAATGTTTAATAAAATTTATGGGACGCAAAGAGAGGTACAAATCCTCAGGGTTAATGCGACTGGTATCCGAAGGCCATCTATTAATCGGCACAGAACGCACATAATTATTACCAGTAATAATTGTTATTAAGCGAAAGACAGAATGTCCTGCAGCAGCAAGCACAGTCCCAGTATCATTTCAATCTCGAAGCCATTGAACAAACACGACGGATCGAATCTATATTATTAATCGGGTTTACTTTGTCTTTGTTTAAATGAGTCGCTTTTATCTCGTTCCTCGGTGCAAAAGCTGTGCGTGGTTTGTTTTTACAAAACTTTTTTTTCTGTTCCTGTTGTTTTGCGTTTAGTTATTTTGTATTGAATTTGGATAGAAGAGACAAGGGAAGTGGGTTCGAAAAAATAAACAACGTCCGCCCGTTCACGAAGTAAAATAATAATGATAAAACTTTGCGTTTTATTTATTTTCTGGGACGCGGAGAAAACACTTTTATCTATTTACACCACAAACTCGCTTTTATATCCGTTATAACTCCCGTTCCTGCATACATATTACAAACCATTTAACACAAACTTTTCTCTTCCACTGTTACGCCTTTGTTTCTCTTTCGGTTCGGTCCCTCTTCCCAGTCTCAACAATAGAGAACTATGTAAAAGAGAAACAAACGTGATTGAAGGTGTAAAGTTTCAAATTATTTAATTACTGCTATCATGTATATCGCTGTTACTTTTTGTTTATTTCAACCGAATGAAAGGCCGGGTTTTCTGCGAAAATAAAGTAAATATATAAAATACAGTTCTCCAAAGAACAGTTCTAACGGCTCATCGTCAATATGAAGCACTTCCATTCAACCTTATGATTATTAACTACGATAATTATTGAACACAACTACTCTTTCATGGAAGCATTATTTTCAAATGAGTGGTTATTTGTAATCTTTATACTAAAACACTACTCGAGAAATGCAAATATTTACTTTCCACCTAGCATACATCTTTAACAAACAAATTATGTAGCTTTGAGATACACTGTATATTTAAATAGATGCAATGTACAAGAACCTATATTCAGTTATAATATTAAATTACGTCATCTTTAAATAAGAGTACTCGTTATAAAATAGGAATTTTGAAAAACTGTAAAATACTAAACTTGCGCTATATTTGACTGAAAATCATTAGAGTTAAGTTAAGCAACGCATGTAATGGATGAAGATTCAATATCTTTTGAAACTAGATATGCTATTTTCCAATATTGATGTGTGACAAACAAATTTGTATGATAATAATGGATCTAAATAATATTAAATTTATACATTGCCAAACTAATGTATGTTTGCTTTAAAGGAATGTTTTAATGAGTAACGTGTTTCACGTAAATGAAAATAAACTAAATCGAAAAATCATAACTCTTCATTTTTTACATATGTGTGTTAAATAGTGTATTTACGATTTCATTACAGAAATTCGGTTTAAAATAGAAACGTGTGAATTAGTAGATTTGAATAATAGAAATAAGAAAATAATTTACTGCACGATATTCAAAATGTATTTCCTTATATATAATTTTAAAATTATTATAAAATATATTTAAGTTTGCACGAAACACAACGTATTTATTGAATATATTCGTATGTATGCTGCAGTTGCAACATTTAGTCAGCCTTACTACTTCTAATTTCAGGATACAATGCAAGGTCTTTAGGAACCACACAAAACAGCTCTCTTTATAAAATCAAATTATTTATGAAATACGTACTACGTTTGAATATTAATATTTTGTTATAATAGTACAATACAACTCTCAAATATGGTCAATTACGGCCGATAGTAAATTCAAAAGAAAACCCATATAAATGTTTCTATTAATTATTTTTGCAAAACGTCACAGCTCCATTATTCTTATCATTTTATTAGCCTCGAGTTAAGAAAGGGCATCGGTCCAAGTACGCTAAATTGATTAACTTGAATGAAATTTACTGAAGTAATCAATGCACGCAATGATTAATTATAATAATGACTTGAATTTTCCGTTTGAATGAGAATTCTTCATTCCACGTCAATATATAGAAATATAGTAGACTGCAAAGTATTCACCTAATTAAATGGATCAATTCAAGTACATCAAAGGTGATTTGATATATTACACAAATGTATACAATAAATACGGCTGAATAGGCGATTCAATGGGAAGTTGGGAATGTAACTTCTTAAAAAATAAAATTTCTCTTTGTTTATAAAAATTCTACAAGCAACAATATTTCAAATAAACCTGTTTTATATGTCTATCGACCATATAGTTATTTTATTCTAAGGATTTTAATAGCAAATTACGTTTTATATAGATACAACCATTAATATTTTTTTTCAAGCACAGCTTGATGATTCAACATCATATTTGCCTTATGATTTGGTTTTTAAAATATTTAAATGTATTCTTGATACAATTTTCAATCTAGTGAATATTAAAAAAATATCCAATTGTAAAAATATTTCATGCTCAATATTCTATATACACATTCTCGAAAAGACGATTAAAAAGTATTCTATTCTTTTGCAGAAATACTATTGAAGCGGGTTTAGACAAATGATGGATTAATCATAGAAAAAGTAGAGGAAATGAATTAATTCTTTGAATATGAAGATAAATTTCCCACGATCCGGAAACACATGTTCGTGACAAAATCCCAGAAGGGTTAGTGTGCTGTGAACTTGCTTCGGTTGGGCGAGGTTATTGAAATAGTTGGTCCGACTGAATATTTACCTGTGTGAAGGCTGCTCTTTGGAGTGCAGCCCCGTCCCTGCGTACTCCTTCGTCGTGCCTCAACATCGCACGTTCGACTCTTGCGAGCGTGGGTGAGTCTAGGATGCTGGGGTTGACCGAGGAGCGCCCCGATGCCGTGCAGCTCCCCGCACTTCCGCCACCCTCGAGCACCAACATTACTTCGATTCTGTCTTTGCACAAATCAAATTCTAAATTAAAATTTAAACGTGACTCCTTTTGCTTACGGGAGTACGCAGCTAAACCGACTAAGAAGTCTGTATTATATTTTTTTTGTAGGCAATACTCTTTTCGCGCACAAACAGCTATCCAAATCCGTGCCCTATCTGCGCTGCGGACCGCAAGAAACTGAGCGTTGAGCGCTCACAATTTTGCTATCTAGCCAGAAATTTCGTAGAGGGGACCTCCCAGAACCCCCACTCTTCCTCTCCAACCAATTTATATATATATATTTATTATTCATCATCATTTCTACAGGAATTTCTACATATTTTTTTTGGATTATACACTGTGCATCATAATATTAGGTTTTCTATATAGCTAATATCTATAAAAATACAATTCTGCTCATTATAGATAAGCAGAATAAAATAACGTGTTTCGTCAAACATACAATTATTAAATGTATATATCTCTATCAGCAAATAGTACGAGAAACATTCGAAATTTTAAACATACTTATAATTTAAGATCTTCTATTTTTATTTACAATTTATCACTAAAAGGACAATAATCATGTTTGTTGTGATATAATTGTCTGGTAGATGGGAAGTTTCCAATCTCTAAAATTTATTTTTCTTAAAATTATATTTTTATGATGAATTGATAGTAATAATAATGATTGATGACATAAAAAAGATATTTTATTCAGTAAAGAAGCTAGTGCTCTTATAGTTTATACTTTAATAATTATTATTTTTATTATAAGTACAGGTATCCCCGATTGTCGCATTTGTCGTTTTTTATTAAATAATTGTGATGTCTACATTGAAAAGTATTTGCAAGTAAGTGTTTTGTTTATTTTAATATATTTTTTTCAAATTTATGCAGTCAGTAATACGGAATTTAACATATATAAAATAAAAACCATGATAAAGTGTGGTAAGATATTATGGAATTTTTAAAATTCACCAGACTTACGAACAAATTCGACTTTATTTTTTATTTAAAGAGATTTATATCAATTTATTTATTAATATAAATCTCTTTCGGCCCTATTTCTAACCTTTTCGGGTTTAACAGACATCATAATTTTTGTCATATCATCATATGACTGCATGTTTCACAATATTTAATCTATGTATACAGAAAAAGAATTAAATTGTTTTATTTTTGCAATAATATTTCAAAAGTTTATTTTTCAAAATGACTAAATTAGTCACTGCTTTTAGTTAGAACATATAAACAACTTGTTTGTTCTTAAGATCAACTTTTCTACTTAACAATTGATCGCAATTGTAAAATGATTATTATTTAAAACGATGACACAATCAAGTTCCTTAAAAAATTATATTAAGTGAAAGAAAGTTATGGTTTGGATAAGATTATAACTAAACAATAACTAAAAAAGATAATTTTGTAAGACACTTTTTAGAAATATCAATGGATTGTCCATTCAAGTGTAAATTATGCATTTATATATTCAGTGAATTAAATGCTTAAAAATCCATTAAATGCTCTTCAAATCCATCTTTTTTTAATAAAAAATGTAAGGTGTCTACTCTAAGTAGACGTATTACCTACAACAATTGCGTGATTTTTTTAATGCAATTATTAATATTCTTGAAGAGCTAGTTGACAAATGTGAAATATTGCATACAGATGTTTTATCCAACTTAAGCGTTTTTAATTTGATGGAAAAAAGATGGTAATAAGCAAACAATTAGTTGCATTAATTCTTATAAAAATCAGTTCGTTATGAGACTACTACTAGAAAATTGTGTTTTTTTTAATTACAACTTTGAAATAATCTGCAAATTATTGAAAATGTTATGAAGGGTTTTAATTCAAGATTTAATACTTTAAAAGAATTTGAGAAAATTATTTAATATATTTATTTCCTTTATTAATAATAATATTTATATTTGAAATATATTATTGTAGACATTGTAAACTAAATTAGAAAAAGAAATCAACAATCTGATTTAATTTTTAAAGCTAGAAAGCTTGAAGAAGACTTTTACAAATATGGTAGTTCTGAGAAATATGCAAATATTAAAAAAATGTAGTTAATATATCTATTATTGTATGCTAGAAATACATTTTATGTATTTATAAATATAACTTCTAAAATATCAGTTTAACCTAACTTTTATTATACTACAATAGAATGCATTTTAGACTGCTAGTTAATATATTAATTAAAAACATTAATTACATTTTTATTATTCTAGTTGATTGGATAGTTAAAACAACCCTATTTGCAACTTTTAATACTATAGCATAATTTGGAGTAACTACTGCTTTCAATTGTAATGTTTTATTAAGTCAGTATTATTATGTTTGGGAAATATGTAAAAAAATATTATATTTTATGTTTGTGTTCATTCACATATTTTAAACCAACAGATAATATTGTGAAATTATGAAATACATAGAAAGTTGTTATGCTTTTTGGTGAGTGTTGTATATTACAAATATCGAGTTGACACAACGGACCTATGTTTTTGCACGTCGAGATTCGTCCTTTCTCATCCCTTTTACAATTGCTGTAATAAAGTATAATGTGGTAAGTCCAGACCCTTCAGGTAGAAAGTATAGATACTTTATTTTATTGAATATACAACAGTAAAACATATTACGAAAAATAGTCATATTAAGCAATATAAAAGATGTAGTCTTCCTAATTCCACAACTAATAACATCATAGATAATTAGAAGTAACTAATTTTCAGACAAATATTAATTATAATAAAATTAGAAATTCAATTATGTTATTTTGTTAAACATAATTTGAATATTAGAAATATGTATTTTTGTATGCAGATATGCATATTCACAGCATAAAATTGTGATTATGGAAAAGTACTGACTTTCAATAAAAACAGTCTCAAACAAATTTACGCCATTTCACACTTGAAGAATAAGCATATGCATCTTGTGTTGAAATATTTTGGTGTAACTAATTAGCATTTTCAATACTTTCGATCTCGAATGACTGACAATTATTTTGGGTGAAAGTAAAACTAACTTCTTTTTCAAACATCGTGTCTTCAACGAAAATCAAAATTTTATATAATAATTGTAGTTTTACCATAAATTAATAACAAAATGTTAATAAAATAATATGTTTCAAATTTAGAGTAAATACTCTAAATAGAAGTATACAATTTTATAATATTATTAAAGTTTATATATAAATATAATTGCATTATAATGGTTGTTAAATTTGTCAAGTGTCGTTAAAACAATCGGTTCATTCTTGTATACTTTACAATTCAGAAACACTGGTCTAGACTCTAGAGAATAGTTACAAATTAATTTAGAGAAATACTACTATAATAATAAATCTTAATAAATCGGACTCATTTTGGAACTATTCGCTTCATTTTATTTTTACATTAATCAATACGCAATGTACGTGAATGAAATTGAAACATATGCGAGTTCGAAAATCGTCATACAATAAAGCACAACCTTATCTATTTTACAACAATCGATTGGCATCGTCTTGGATGTACGACAATGTAAATACCTTTGTTAAATTAGGGACAAACATCATTAACATCGGTATATTATCTGTTTGGTCATGAATGTTATAGATTGCCGTAAAGATGATATAAAATCCGTTTTACTTTTTGGTTATACCTCAATTTCTTTATGAAATTAATTGATACATTTTAACATTTAAGCAACGTTTTCAAATAAATAAATAACAAATAAAATAAAAAGTATCAAATAAAATATCCATTTTAAAACTAAATAAAATCAAATCTTTTGTATATTTGATATTCATGATGTTTACTATTCTTCTATCAAACTCTTTTTATCGCTTATCAATAACATATATTTCCAATACAGTGGCAAAATTTAATAAATTTTGACCTCGGAAAAAAAATAATATTTTTTATGAAAATTATAAACATAAAATATATTTAAAATTCTTTCTTTTGCATTTTAAATTCCTAAAATCTCTAATAGCATCTTTCTCTCCTTATTTTTAGATCTTTTAAACAATTCAGTCGATATCCCTTTGGTAAAAAAAACATATATTTAATTGCAATTGTTCATAATAAAATTCTGAATACCAGTTAAAACGTGGACCCTAGACACCAGAGTTAAGTAGATGATGACGAGGAGATGTATAGTATATATAATTTAAAGATTTAAGAGCCTTGTGTCCCCTTTAGCTGTGGACCCCACCGCATTGCGGGATCCGGCGCCATTGTAGTTTTGCCACTGTTCCAATATGACTCATTGTTTGCATTTAAAATATTTGTATTTCAAGATCTTCAGATTTCATATATCATTTATAAATATATGATTTTAATGAAACATATCAACATTTCCACTACATTGATAAAGTAACATAACTTCATAAATCAAAATTTTACTTACATTATTTTTGATATATGCACATATAAATATATTTTTAATAGAATTTCCGACGGAAATTATCAAAATTCCCGATGAATCAAACATGCGTTTGTTGGAATTTAATAATATATAGATTAAAATTCTTGTTCGCATTTCCAACCTATATTATATTTTAAAACAAAGTGTATGTATTGTGTTGAATTTTATAAAAATATTTCGAAAATAGTTAACAGTTTTAACAATGTTCAATTATTTATTAATAATTAAATACTCGTATAGTGAAACAATTTTCCCCATATAAACTAATGTAAAATACGATAATGCGTTCCATACCGGAAAAAAGTATAACTTCGTATGGATTTGTAATGTTTTTACTTTTTATATCTATGACTATTTTTTTTATTCTGTGGCTTTTTATTCCTTGACATTCAAGTGTTATTAAATTTTGCACAAAAAAATCACAAATAACTTGTCTGAGCACAAGTTTGGAAGTATGTATGATCACAAACAACACTAAGATGCAATTATCATGACTATTAACAACAGGGACTGTTATTACTTGTAACGATCCTGGTTAAAGTTAATATTTGTTAATATAAAAACGTACATAGTTTGTTTATATATTATAATAATGCTTGGACACAATACATTTTTGTTGTACTTTACCAGGAAATACAAATTATATTTGCAAAGTATAGTCCGTTACAAACAAAAGTGACAAACACATTCGAAAATGGTTAATATATTCAAAAATAAGCAACATATGTGTACACGAGTTTTGAAAATGATTTACCAAGCGCACAATCCGCGATTTATCTTCTCTTCGTCACTCATTATGCGATACGTCGCACGTTAAGCGAGTTATTTTTCTTATTTATTTTGATCGTTAAGTATATATTTTTTACAAACGTATTCTAATTTTAATTGGGAATTACAAAAAGTCACATAAATGAAAATTCTGTCATTCCACAAAATATGAAACTATATTTTAGTATTTATATATTTTTAACAATCAAAGTAATTATTTCACAATGACATTCCACATAGAGATTGATTTTTGGTGAGAAAAAATATTTTGTATAAAGTTAAGCAACGGGTGTCGCAGATGTGTAACAAATACAATGGCTCTCTCTTAGAACATTCAGAGAAACAAGTCTTAACGTCACTCACATTCACAGCTGAAGCACATCTCAGTTGATGACAAGTTGTTAGGAAAGATCTATTAAATATAAATAGAGCAATTCCTTCCATAATCCAGCTTCGATTAGCCCGGATTTTATAGTGAATACGGTTTGAAAATTTCAAAACAAACTAGATTTTAATTAACCACATTGAAAATAAATTACTATTTTTATAGAATTTTCTTTTAATATGTATAGTATGTATATGTATGTATAGTATGTATAGTAATGTTGCTTCTCGATAATTTAATAATATTATTTTCTGATTAATTCTAAAAATCATCGAATTTATTATCAATTTTATTTTGATTCGATTTATCATTTAAAAAAAAAGTTTGGAGCCTCGTTTTATTTCATTACATTACTCGGGACTCATTAGTTGACTCATCAACTTTCATAGCAATACGAGTTGTTTATAGAAATTTGATAACAAAACATTTTTATTATATAAATATTATTTTATTACTATATTATTACAGTAATTTAATGCGGCATTTTGTTAAGTAATAAAGATATGTTTTAAATATGAATATTTTCAAAATTAGTGATAAAAGTTCAATTTTAATTAGATTTCAGGAGATGTATGTAAACAGAAAGCAATTGAAGAGTGAACTATTTTTATAAATTTTAAACCAATATATGATATTCTGTAAACATGATATAAGTATACATTAATATTATAAAAAGGAATTCATCTTTACTTTTATGTTTGAACGTGAAGAAACGTTGACTTTTGAATGCCGTTAAGAAACAAGTACGGTTCGGTTTATACCTGTTTCACCCATTCCGGAGTTATTGTCATAATTCTGTAATTTTCGTTCATATCTTATCTCTTTCCGGAATCAAGACGGTCGAAGGAACAAAGACGAAAAAAATGCTTAATAGTCCTTTTCTTCTTGTAAACTTTCCAAATGTCTAGAAATGAAGGCAGGCTTTTCGAGCAGATCACCAGCAATTACTTTCACCTAATCCTAATAGTTTAATTAACACCGTATAATGGGTATTTCGTCAGCAAATAGTTCTTGTTCAAATTAATTGTATCTAGTTAATCTGTTAATGTTATTACATTGAGTTGTCGCTAATTTTGGAATGTACATTGATTTCTACAAAAAAAAAATTACAAATTCTAAGTAATCACAGACAATGAGCAATTATCATTTCATTTGCTCTAAAATTCCCACATTTTTAATCAATAAAAAATATAATCAGCATAATATTTTCTGATAACCATTTAAGTTATATTGCTATAGAGTGGATTATTAAATTCTGCAAACATACAACATTTTTATAAATTAGATACTACTAGAAGTACTTGATTGATTTTGTTCTTACTTCCGCTGCGGCTTTACGTAACAGTTTCTGGTAATGGTGCCAAGGAAGTTCCCGTTTCCGGTGCGGACGGGATTTCTATGAAATCTTACGGCACGGCCACCGCTTTGAATTATAAATTTTCCTTACAGATAAAACAAAAAAACCGTTCAGCTATCAAAAAAATCGAGTGTATCTATTATATAATTCACATTTATGTTTATCTGTATGCAATTTGTTTCGACGAATATGAATAATATTCGAATATTGAAAATTATCAATTACAATCATTACTGGCGAGAGATAATCTGAATGTATCAGATAAAATCACTTTTGTTAAATTCGGTTTTATTTATCAGGATAAAGGATAATTCTCAGAGTTAGCACCCAATGTGCAATTAAAATAAAAGCTTTTTATAATTCTTATATTTTTATTCAAACAGTTTAATTCTTATATCCCACGTGGACTTTTTGATATTGGTTCAATAATGGAATTATATACTTTCGAAATAATAATGATGTATGCAACCAAATATACATAGAAAAATTGTTTGGACATAGCTGTTTGGACATTCATTATATGATTTAAAATTTAATATACGCTCAGTCGTTATGTTTTTATTGGTGTATATAGAAGTCATTATTTATTAACCAGTTTGGATTATAAATGATGACAGAAAACCTTGCTTTTATTCGTACGATTTTCCGATGTTGACGGAAAATATTTTAGAAGTAGTAGAGGTTGAACAAATTGGTATTGTTGGTGATTTACAAAATGTAGATCTCTCCAGATGAACTTGTACCAGAAGAAATAAGAGTTGCTGATAGAGTTGTTGATAACAATCTTATTAATTTAGATAACTCCTATTGTGAACCAGTAGAGGTTGTATCTGAAGAGATGGGTATTGCTGTCGACAGTGATAGAGCTATTGATATCAGTCATATTACTTCAAATGACTTTAACATGGAAACAATAGAAAGAAAAATGATGATAAATCAAATGGTAATTTAAAAAATAATAAAGAAGTGGATTCTAAATTAAGAAGAAAATTGCAAAGAAATATTCGTTATTTAAGAAATGTAAATAAAAAACTAAAAAGAGAATATAAAGCATTTGAAAAATTTAAAAAATTGGACATTCATATTCAAAATTTTATCAGATCTCAAATATCCAATTTTGACAAGAAAAAAAGAGAATCTTATACTTTCAATGATAAGTTATTTGCGTTTGGTATATGCAAAGTAAGAAATGCTATACATTCATATCCAATATTTTTAAGTTACCATCTAAATCAACAGATTTGGTAAGTAAAATTAAATCGATCCTGGTTTAAATGATAATTTAATATTTTGTAACAACATTAAATGGTTTAATTAACCTACATTTTATGTTGTTACAAAAAATGAATTTTAGATATATGTCGACGAAATCTTTGAATGATCCTCACGAAAATTTCTTTGGCCAAATGAGGCAAACACGAGGTCCAAACACCAGGCCTACATGTACCATATTTATGGTAGTATTGATATAGTATTGAATAACGTTATAATTTCCAACACAAATTGCGAGACAGTGGCTCTATTATTGGAGATTTAAATCTATTTTTAAATGAGGTACAATCCCTTCGCCAACCCCTTCTAAAATTACAATACAATTGCCAAATAGATATATCAATGATGATCCAGTTGAACAGTTAATTGTTTGTGTTATTTGCAATTCTAATATCTATGCAAGGGTGGGATTATCTTTCCTTGGAATGGAGCAGGGGAACTATTACAGTACAAGTTATTTTAGAACATATTGTTCAGAGGTTCTTTTGCTCACACTGATATATTTAATATATCTTATTATATATTGCCTTACGTTCTACCAGAGAGAAATGATCCCCATAAATTGATGAAACAATATCTGAGAGAGGAAATTATTTGGAAATTTAATGAATGCGCACACACAAATGAGTGTATCAATAATTTACTGGATTGTGTTCTAAAAAAAGTTCATGAAACTTATTTTCAAACTTTAAATTGCATTTTAGATCATAAAACAGAAATTATTGATAACCAAGATAGGTTACAACAAAGTTAATTGCACAAGTGAACAACATTAATTTGCAAATGACCTTCTAAGAAGCATGTGGACAACACTGGAGAGGTAACTAATCATTTACTCAATACAGTTAAAATACTATTGATTAATGTTTTTGCTTTAGATTAGATGGATAATCTTTGAAGTTATTAATTATTATATTCGTAAATAAAAACATATTTTTAATTTATATTTTTTATTTATTTTTTTTTAATTTTATTTTTTTAAATATATATATATTTACTACGCGTGCGTGTGTTGTATAGATTTTTTTTAACGTGGCAAAGTAAGGATTCGCCGTTGGCAGCACTTCAACGCAACTTCAACTACTTGCACCTATCGAGCAATGAATTAACTAGCAACTAGGACCTCTGTGGTCCTCTGTTGATTACGGTTCGATTCAAGGAGAATTAATAATGGCTTGATATGATTTCAGGATAAAGCAATATGAACGTGACAATCTAAGTTTATTTTTATGTAATAAACTTAAACATCATATCATGTCAAACCAAAAGTTACAAGACTTGTGAACGATAATTCATCGTTTCCTGATCTTGACTGATGGTGCTTGTCATGATCGGGTATTCAATTATTCTTAAGATATATCGATATACCTCTGAAACGCAGTTTTCTAAATAATTTTAATCAATATTACTATTACTTTATTACTTTGAAGGGAGTATGAATAATATCATAATCTGTAAATATCATTAAATATATTTATCATATACACTCTTTTCTATTTAACAAATAATAATTCATGGATTTAAATATTCGAAAAAAAAAATATAACAAACAACTGGAATTTTGAAACAACCAGACTAATTTTTCTAAGTATATTTAATTAAAATATAGATTTCTTCTTCTCTTTTATCCCCCTGGCTTCACTTAGCTTGCGCATCTTACACAATTTCGCCAGCCACTATTTTTTTTATGTCGTAATAATTTTATACACAATTTATTCATCAATGTGATCATTATGTGGATAGTTACCATTATGTTGATTTTGAACAATCATAATTACTTAAATCTATATATTAAATCTAGTGGTTTGCAACGCTTCAGCCAGAACATTAGTATGTGAATCCAGTCTATATATCTAGTACTAAATGTTGATATTGTATCCTCGACCATATGTATATGAAGATCTTCGTGTATTTGTTTATTCTTGACCAAAGCCACTGAGTACATATTTATATTCCTATTATTATTTTAATACTAAAAGAATACACACCTACGAAACTATTTAGAATTATCAATTTGCGATAGTTAAGTAAAGTTTGGAGGTAATTGTTGTCTCCAGAATTCTTGCCGTTTGTTAAGATATTCAACTGCTTCACGAATATGATTAACAACAGGATCTTCTACATCCTCTTTGTGCTTACATCTGATGTCTGGATGCATCAATAGATTATCCAAATAATCTTTATCTACTGCCAACTCTCTAAGCAGTCTGCTAGATTTCTTGATTTTCTTGGAGCAAGCTGATTTTTGAGACCGTTCTTCGACCAATTTACTACAAGATTTAGATCTATTGGTGCTGACTGGCGTTGAATTCCGAGAAGAACGTTTCTTAGTTCCTATTCCCAGGGCATTTTCTATTGCTTTCTGTGCTTTCTCCACGCCCAATTTAAAATTTTGGTGGTCTGGTCTTACGTGCAGCCCTCGATGGAAGTACATAAGGCTATGCTCAAAATCTCCCATATAATATAAAGCTTCGGCTTTCTGGTAGATCGCTTTCAAATATTTCTTGTCAATACCCAATGCCGTTTCTGCATCTTTCAACGCGTTCTCGGGCTGTCCAAGCATAATGTAGCATTTACTTCTTGCGACCAAAGCGTTTTTCTCCACAGGATTCAATTCCAAAGCCTGAAATTTAAAAAAGAGATATAATGTGTTACATTTGAGCAATCAGTACTGTTTTTTTTTATTGGTGCAAACTACCTTGTTTATAAAGTTTAAGGCTATTTGAGTATCCTTTCTTCCCATTTCATAGTTACCAAGTGCCAGAAAGGTGGCAGGATCAGCTTCTTCAGGAATCTGTAAGTTTTTAGACCTATCCTGCTGTCTTTTCAATTTCAAGCTTTGCTTTATATCTTTAGTACCCATATTAACGGCGGCTGCTCGATCTTTGTCCGTATATAATTCCTCAGGTTTCAACCTTCGACGTTTCTTCTTCAGCAATTTTTTCTTATTAACTTCATTCTCTATGACTTTGTTACTAACTTGTGTTCCTTGTTCATCATGTTTCTTGTTCTCATCTTTATTTTCTACTGTACTTTTAAGAAACTCCTGCTTGGATTGCTCTTTGATTTCGTCCTCTTCATCCACCACACCGGTACTGACAAAACTTTGTAATATTTCATTATCTCTGGACGTATCCAAGTGCGTTGTTTTCGACTTGACGACGTTTCCGTTCATTTCAACAACTGCTTTTAACTTACAATTGCGACGAATTCACCTCTAGTGTGAACATATTATTGAACTAGCTGCTAAAAGTGGCACTTTCGTCATGGTTACCATAGAAACTCGGGTATAATCAATGCTCATTTCAAGAATTAAATATTATACATTTTATAAATGTTACTTTCATTATTAATAATAACAAAATAATTAACAAAATATTAACATTAAAATCATTATTACAAGAAACGTACTTAATATATAAATATACTTATTGAAAAATAATAAAGTATATATTAATTCAATATTATTTAAACAAAAATATAGTTGTCAGAGATATCATTTATAAACTTCTCTGATTAGTTTAAAATTAAAAAAGTTTTGTTATTATTCGATTTTAAACAGTAATTTTAATAAATTTAAACCGAGATTTGAAAGCAGACAGGAAGTATAGAGCATTTGCATGTCTGTGACTATAAAATAGGGAAACTGTATAAAAGTTTTCGAAATGGCAATTGCAAAGAAGTTTCACATGACTATTTATGAGAAAATAATGTAACCGAAACTTCGCTGACGATGCCTGTCGAAGTTTAGTTATTAGAGTAAATACGAAATACATTTTTACTATTCTAATAAATAACCAAATTTATAAAATAATAAATAAGTATTTATGATTATTTAGTTCCATATATAAACGAGTACTTTCGACAATCGAAATGTATTTCTTTCTTTGACAATTGAATGTTTGGCCGAGTTTGCACGGTTTCCAGTTCAATTGATTTCCAGTGAACGGAATCGATGCTATCTCTCACGTTCTGTACCATTTTGGATTGATATCTAGCTAAGTGCAGTTTTGTAATTAAATTTATTAATAGCAGTTACCTTGGTGTAGGCGAATACCGCTTTCAGAAGGTTTCCCGATTTGGCGTGGCAATTGGCCTCTTCGTATCGCAACTTGGATTCCTTCTTTTGATGCACCACATGCAAAACCGATGCAGTTCTCCCACGTTTCTTCTCAGACATACTGAAAGTTAAATGTAATGTAATTATTTTTCAGAATTAATTAGCCACAAGTAATTATATATAATACAATTATTATTATTTGGTCGAGAAGATAAACTTGATTATGATAAGACAGTTCCAAGAAATAAACCAGAAGAGAGAAGAACCAAAAAGAGCAGATCCAGTCTAGTAGGTTTATATAATAAAAAAATCATACGGTTTTTAATACAACGTACCATGAATATTTTTACTTTTATTTCATCCATTAAAATTTAGTGGTAATTTAAAATTGTAACGAATAAGGAAATACTTAATAATTTCAATATTGTTAAATATAATTTATTCTTCATTTGTAGCTATTTTGTCCTACGTTTAAAGTATAAAATTTAGTACAGGGACTTCTTGCTTTACGACCTATCTGCTTATAGACTAATCGCACTTACGACCAATCGACTTGTGACCAGCAATATGAATACATTTGAATTTTGTTCCAAAATGTTTATAATTTATTATCTACATATTATATATTTATTCCCAGTTATAATTAATAAAATAGTTTTTGGTAAACCAAAAAATGTCAGAATTAAAACCTTTTTCTGAAAATCAAATGCAAATCGTTTCATAGATTATTGACCGAATGTACAAAGTTTTATATTAGTTAATAAATAAGTACAGCGTTAATATCATCTTAAAATATCTGGAGATGTGAACTATTCTTGGAAAATAAACTACTTTTTGGAATCATATGGAAATATTGAAATACTTCAGCGATTCTAATCGAAAATATATGTAATAATAGTTGAGATAATATTGCAATTGTAGAAACCAATGAAGAAATTTTATTTATTCATTCATTGTATAAACAGAAATTAGTTAACGTTATTAATAGCACAATTTTGACCACATGCATTACTGTTAAAGTTAAGCTTTTTCCAGAAAACGCAAATTCATTAAAGCTTATTATCTGCATGAAACATTAAGTACATTCATTGAATTAGAGTATTACATTTAATAGTTTTGTTTTAAAAACAAAATTGAAAACATTGATATTTTTTGGAAGACACTAAGAAATGTTTGAATAGAGATATTCAGATGGCTCAATCAATAGGTTGATGAATAGAGGATGTTAAAAATTTATTGAATTTAGAAGATGATGATTTTTCAGTGGAAGATTTAGATAATCTTATTAGCAATGAAGATAAGAAAAATGAAGATAAAATTAAAGAAGCTCATACCAAAAAAAAAATGTTAACAACTAAAGATTTAAAAATGTGTTTAAATTATATTTTTACTCAGTGAAAATTATTCTGATTTAGGAAGAAGTGATATTATTAAGTGATGAGTATTATATGCAATAACTACGTATATTAAACGAAAGAGAAAAAGCACAAACATTCCAATTTATATGTAAGTTATTTATTTAACAAAAAATCTTTTTGTTCTTCGCGGATTTAACTAAGCGCAATTGAATTGTGTTTGAAATTTTAGTTTAAAAATGATAACGGAAGTATCGCCCCATTAAGGTTGTAGTGGGCCTATTTAAATATGAGGCCGCCTTGATTTAAGAAGCGCGCGCCCGCCGTGCCTGTGCGAAAATTCGCCAATATTTTTAAGGCTCTATGATTTTTTATATTGGAAATCAAGAGAGGCCGCAAATAAAAATTTCCATCAAATTTATCTGAGTACCTCGCTACTTAAGACATCACTTAATAAGTTCGTAGAATGACTAATAAAACAATAACTTTTGGGCAATATTCGACTTTATTAATCAACATAATCTTCTTTAAGAGTGATACATACGGTGCATTGTCTTGGTAATAAATGATTAAAATTTAGTGCGCATCCCAAAATACGGAGACCAAAACCTTACCAGCTGACATTTGCTTCTTTGGCTGGTTTGGACGGCTTTCACCCTTTGCTGTTCATGAAGTTAACGACCGATTTGACTCTAGAGTATAGTGGTGGATTCATCCATTGTTACATACCACATGAAAAACCTTTTAATTTCGCTTCAACAGCTCCATATAACGGACTCACAAACTCGTTTTTGTTATTGGTCCACTGTGAGCAAATGTTCCTGCAAAATGGTGAATGCACTACCTTCTGATATCCTGATAACTTCAGAGTGTCTCACGAAACTTCAATTTACGATCGGGCAAAACCATTTTGTCGACTTTTTTAATGTTTTCTGTAAAAATTGCCGAATTTAGGCGACCAGAGTCTTTAGCATCATTTGTGTCTGTACGACCGCGTTTAAAATCTGCAAACCGCTTCACCACCATTTGTCTCGACGGAAAAGAGTCTCCATAACACTTATCAAGCCATTGTTTTGCTTGAACGGTGTTTTTTCTCATGAAAAAGCAATGTTTTATCAACACGCGAAATTCAGATTTTTGCATTGTTTTCAAAATTACGAAAGTAGCGTCTCTAAAACCACTGAAAATTGTGAACTAAACGTCAGATAGCCATGAAATTTTAACAGGCATACTCTGAAGGTTGGTACTTCCTATATCATATAGATTTTTCGGTAAAGGTACCATCTAAATGTCATCCTAAGAACTTAATGAGTGAGTGAATATTTTGAAAGGGGACAAAGATTTGAAGTTTCGTCGCTGAATTTATTAAATAATGAATCTGATTAATAGTTCTCAATTAATGTCATTAAATGCAATTTAAAGCAGGGATACTTTACTGCGGACATAATATGAAATGTTTCAATATCACGAAAGCTCTTACGTCGAATTTATCATTTACATTATTACTCTATAAATAGTATACTGTATCGGCACTATGTTTGTATATAAAGTTCTTTTATTTCCTTTTATTTTTTCATCGTCAAAGAAATTTCCGCGATTATTAATTTCCTGGCATGCATATTTTCCATAATAAACTCCGTGCTTTTTAGACATCGCATTATGAAAATTATCGATTCGTTTGTTTCAAATGATTTATGTCACTGCGTGTCGTAAAACAACAAGAAAAAAATATGTACATAATGTATATATATATTTATAGACCATAAAATAAAAATATAATGTAACTAAACATTAATCGATTCTAGAAAAAACGTTTAGTTCTCCACTGCGGCTTGAACTGAATGTAGAAATTCAATTCATTTATTATAACTATAATAATAATGTACCATACTATATTTAGCATGTAGTGCATCATTGAAGATTTGCAAAACGATTTAATCTAATTTCATTAGTATTTCCAATTTATTTCCTATATGTAAAGAAGTGACATACAAGTGATACAAAAACTGTATTGCTTTGCACAATAATAAGAAATTTTTTGATAAACAAAAGTACTTTCTATTTTATTCTAGTTATTACAACAGTTTAAAAGTATATATAATATTATACATTTTATAAGAGCTTATCTTTATTATTTGTCATTTTATTAAATAAATACTGTAAACTATAAAATATAACCACAAACTCACTTATTTTTATAAATTGAATTATATTTTGTAAAATCTCTTTGGTATTTATATCAATAATATAGTTTTATTTTATGGAAATTAGATTTTGCAGCGAAACTATGATTAATAAACAAGATTTTTTTCCATAATTACATCCAATTATTGACACATAATAATAATTATTATTTTAATGCGAACAACAATTATATCAATGACAATAATAAAACTTTGGAGTAAATGTATTCATTTGAATATAAAAAAGGTAGCTGGCGAAATTGTGATTGACACAAGCTAAGTGAAGGGATTGGAGGTTTAATCACACTTCAAAGTTAATGTTAAATGTAGCCTGTAAAGAATTAGACAATTAAACAACAAATAAAATGAAACTAATATTTTCTATATAAAACTTCTTTAACTAAATTTATTATTTCATTTCATTAATGGTGAAATTTGCAGAAGTACGCCTTATGTAATATGTTTTAATTTATTTTGTGCGATTGTCTATTAATATTAAATATTTGAAGAAATGAAAAGAAGATTTCTTTTGAACTAAATGTTATTTTTATATAAACAAACATTTGAGTTGTTTGTAATTAATAAACTTTTAATATTTCACTGAATACTGAATGTACAAGCAAATAAGGAGAAAATGTTTATCTTTCAACGATTATACTGATACACTTAGCAATTAAAGTAATTATTTGTCTCGGATTATGTATTTTGTTCAATTCGTAATTAACATTACTATAGAATCTTAATAAACAATTATTTATGTAATCAACTAAGAATTTATTATTAAATAAAGTTTGAAACTTACTTAATTTCCTTAAAGGTTGTGCGATCTGTTAAGAAGTGTTTTCTTCTAAACATTTTTATGTCCGTGTTTTAAATATGAATTCAATAAATATTAATTTATTGTAATTCATACCAATTATTACTATTATTTCAACAATTAATTATGATAAGAAATAATTAAAAACTACGAAAAGAGAAAGAAAATTAGTAGATTTTAATTTTCTTATGTACAAGGAAAAATGTTTCGACTTTCATATATTTTTTTGAATTATTGAAATTCAGCTACTATTGCATTTTAGTAACAGTAGCTCTTTCTTTAAATCATTAATTTCATCATGTGAATGAAAATGCTTATTTCAAATTTTTTTTTTTTTTTTAAATTCGTAATAATCATTACTATTATATGAACAATTAATTTTGATTATTGTAAATATATTTTTAATTCCATAAGAATATTTGGAGTTTTATATTTGTTTTAGATCATCTATTTTTTAATATTATTTTTAGGAATAACTATATTTTTAAGAAGTTTTTTTTTTGTTAATTTATCTTAGTCCGTGTATTTTGTGAATTTTCGGGTTTATTAACAATAGTATGATAAATATTATGTCTTTCTAAAAATCATTATTACAATATAAACAAATAATTATGATAGTAAATAAGAAATAGCATCAATAAAAATGATTTTTGTCTAAAGTTTTTTTTTTATTTGCAAAGCTACAGAATATAGTTTAGTACTTACTTAATTTTCTTAAGAGATGAGAAAAGTCCGAAGAAAAATGTTTGCTAGTGTCGGGACGCAAAATCGATGTTGATTGAATTTATGTTTGGCATCATATTGGCATGGAACGTGGATTGGAAGCGACTGATGGGGGATCACAGGATTGGAACCAACATTCGACCGCCTTCGAAAACCCCGATCCCCCAGTTACAAACCACTCGCAACATAACTATATATATATTATACGTAAGCAGGTAATGTACCTGTGGAGGCAAATGCAAAGTGACACAGATATGAGACGGGTACATCGGGGTACAGCAAATAACTCGCATTAATAATCATACAAAATCAGTCACGCACCTTCAGTTCCGACAATTTCATTCCCAAACATTGTAATATATTTGATTGAGCTATTAATAAGAAGCACTTACAAAAATCTAGTTAAAAGAGAGTAAACAAACAACATTGATGTAATATAAAATGTATAAGTATATTAATCTGAGTAATAAAGTAAAAGGTAATAAAAAGCATTAATATTTAGGTCAAAATTACTTTTTATTTTATAGTTGTCTGAAAATAAATTGACTTAATTAACTATTTTTATAAAATTTATTTTAATTTTGCTCAATTCAATTTTAATTATCATAATCGCACTATGCGTGTCATTGCTACATGAAATGTCGGTAGGTGTATTTTTAATATTCTCAAAACCAATCGTAGTTTCTAAAAGCATAATCAATATAATTGATTGATTGAATTTCAAATATAGTGGAAATTACGATAATGCGTAACATGTCGGAAAAATAGTATAACTTGGTCTCGCTTTTTATTCAGAGACATACAAATGCTATTAAATGTTGCACAAAAAAAAAACTTACAAATAATATGTCCAAACACAAGTTTGGTAATATGTATTTGTTTTGCTTTTACTGCAAACACAAATTATATTTGCAAAGTATATTCCGCTATAAACAAATATGACAACAAACAATCGTAGATGGTTAATATATTAAAAAATACATATAATGTGTACAAAAGTATTGAAAATGATGTAGCAGGCGTACAATCCGGAACTTCTTTCCTCCACATCACTCTTTATGCGAATTGTAGCATTTTATTTTACTATTTAAGCGAGGTTTCACCGGATCTTTATTTCAATTTAATGAATTTTACATATATACAGGGTGCACCGTTAGAACCCGGACAAGAAAACGTTTTAGGTATTTTTTTTATTTAAGTCAATATACAAAGATATCAAATAATGCTGTTATATCTCATTTAAAAGATTCTTGCTGAAAACTTTTATTCTATATAGCCACCTTGTATTGCTATCACCTGCTCAATCCTCGCCCTAAAGCGCGAGCACGCAAATGATCGCGGTTCATGGCCGTAAACTCAGCCTCGGTAAGGACCCAGAAGGTGTTGACGTTTAGAGTGCCTAGACTTGTTGGTATGTCTCTCGACAAAGGGTTTAGGTCGGGACGGCTAGGAGGCCAAAATTAATTCTTCCAAAATATGTCAATATTGTCAGAGAGACAATTTTGGAGTGAAGGACGTGAAGGCTTTCTACAATCGCTGCTCTTCTGGCGTGACCCATGCTATTTGAAAGATTTAATTTAGAAGCCTTTTTACTTATTTCTATATATAAATAACAGGAAGACCAATGTATTGATATTCTTAAGTTTTGTTGTCCATTCTTTTGTTATGGTATTAATAAAATGAATTGATTGATTAAATTTTATAGATTTAAAAGAACCATGACATAAATACAAACGTATATCCTGTAAAAAATAAACCCGCATAGCGTCGATTTTTCAACCGTTATGAAAACAATTTATATGGGAAATTAAAGTTAAAAAAAAACACTTAACATATTTATTCATTCGGATTCAACCCTGCAGAAATAACTTCCTTTCAAATATTACGTTTTTTCTATCAATTTGGACTATCTTAAGAATTTATTCTGTCGGAGGTTTGAACTATTATCATAAATTAATGGATAGGTTTATATTTAAGCCTATTTGCTATAAGTTGCAATTTCTTACTTTGTTCATTATGTATTATTTAACATGCGACAAACCTTCCTGGATTACAATATGCAACCTAGAAGAAATAGATTTTTCATTTATGCAATCAAGTCTTTTAATATGCGATACGACATACTTCCTCTATTAGTTCGGTATCAAACAGTCAAACAGATAATGGCGAAACTGATTACTCCCAATATTTGCATAAATTGGAGGTGTCTCCTTTTCTTTAATTATTTTTTTATTTTTAATACAGCTTAATAATTGTGACACTAAAATACTGATTTTTTTTAGTACAAGGGATTATCATATAACTCGAAATCATTATTAGAGTTGACCTGTTTGAGTACCATTGATTTTGTATAGCAGCTTTACCATCAATACTTTATTGAACGCAAATTTCAATTCATATATATATAATAATTTTATAAGGAAAACGTTTTTGACGAAGCATGTTGTTACAATTTATAAAATAAATGTGCGTTTTGTCATTTCTAAGTAGATATCATATTGAATAAGAAGGTAAGGCAAATACATTTTAGTCTAGCTACTTTTTATTATGTTAATCTAATTTTATAAAGAAATAATAATATAATATGGACGCAAAGACCTCGGTCGTTAGCCCATTGACCAGCCTGTTAACTAATTTTTTTTTGTTAATTTATGTAAGAATTTATATACTTATTTTGAGAGTTATTATTATTATCATTACTTATATTTATTTATAGAATGTATTTTGTTTTGTATGTTTGCTATCTGGCCAATAAATTATTATTATTATTATTAATAACATTTATTGCAACAAATTACCATACTACAAACTCAACAAACATAACAAGAAATTAAGACAAATTGATCTGCTGCAAAGGGCTACCGACCATAGGTCTTTCCGCACATGAGATTATATTTTTATTAAATACTTTTAAAATAATAATTTGTTAGTCACTACATAAGATGGTCATATTGCCGATTTGTGGTGATATCATTGTCGCTAGTTTGTAACTAAAGTGCTTTCGAAAATTTATTTAAATCTACAAGAGAAAAGCATCTAACACTTTATTTTGTGATTATAGTGATAATTTTTATATAGATTATAGAAGAACAACAGTAGAATATGCCTTATAAACATTTATATCTTTTACTTAATTGTCTATATGTAATTCATTTAATTTAATAAATATATATATAGTATAAAGTTAAAAATAAAAGTGAACTAATCTAATACTTAACATATATTCTGATCTTTTTACACGTTTGTTTTATATAATACTCTCCGTTCATATAATACTGCTTTAAATATTACTTATAAAATTATAGAAAAATATAAATTTATGAATACAAATAATTTTATACATCTATATTATTTAACTCATAGACCTGTGAACTGTAACCTTGGTCTGGAATTTTCCTTCTTCCAAATCCCAATCGCTCATATCACGCAGCGAAGGCAAACTTCTTCTATTCCTATCGTCCGCGTTCTCTTTATTCTGAGTTTTATTAATTTTTGAGCCGTAACGTAAAAGCTTATTGGTGTTGGAATCTTTCGGAAGGACTTGCAAGACCGTATCTATGAGCTTAGCCTGCGGGGCTGGAGGTGTTGGATTATTTATAACGATCAGCGCCTGTTTCTTCCGTTCGTTAGCCTCGTTTTTCTTCATCAGAGATTTGGCTTTTCTGTTGAGAAGATCTTGCGCCTCCGGATAATGGGACAGCGCTGCATTCAAATCGGCCTTACTCAACACAAACAAGTTGGAGTATCCATGCGACCTTCAATATAAATTGTATCACTGTTATCGTATTTCACCTTCAGTTCATCATTACCTAACGTCCGCAGTCCTGCGGTTCATTCCCGCTATACCAAGAAGACTGATTTCGCCAAAGACTGACCCTTCCGTTAAAGTGGCTAAAACCTCATTGTCGTCTTTCCCAATGACCTGAACATGTCCGGATTGAATGATGTACATTTCCTTGCCAACATCTCCCCTCTTGCATATCGTATCGCCGGGTAAATAAATGACCGATCGAAGTTGCAGGACCAACTCTCTAAGCAATGCTTCATCGCAATCAGCGAACAGTTTCACTTTATTTAAAATTTGAATGTGAACATTGATCGCTATATCGGTTTTCATTTTATGAGGCAAACAATCCATTATCGTATTTTCGTCTGAAATAAATTTTATATCAAAAATATTATTATTATTGTTGATATTGCAATTATACCTAAAGTATGCTGAGTTTCCCATGTATAATTAAACCATAGTTTGACACGTCTCTGCATATCTTGTGGTAAATTTAAGCGCCGCATGTATTCAAGCGTTTCGTCTACAAGTTTTCTGTACTCTGTTTGAGATCTAGTCGCTGTTGCAATAATATCTCTAATTTGTCCAATTAGCAGAGCAAATACAAAGACACCCATTAACCATGAGAATGTCATAAACATGAACTCAATTTCTTGGGTGGGCTTCGGATTCTTACCAATGGACGTCGCCGTCTTCGTCGCAAAATAGAAACACTTAATGTAAGCATTTCCTTTTCCGTTGAATACAAAATTGTTACTACCAATACCCTCCCACGCAGAAAACGCATAATATGCGCATGCATTCAGGTGTATTAGGTACATCATGTAAAGTAACGTCCTTGAAATTCTTACTATGTGAGGAGAAGCAATTAATTTATCGACTAAATTAAAAAATCCCCAAAATGTATGGAGCTTGAAGAATCTCGGAAATCGCAATATAACCATTTCAGGTCCCAGAAACACATAAAGTAAGTCTAGAGGAAGTATCGATACAAGATCAAGCTGAAATGCGTATATTAATATATGGTGATGTAGTAATTGATTATATTTTACGACACCTTAAAGCTTTTCTTGCGTATGTAATTTTGCTTAGTAAAATTAATATCTTTCATCCAAAACCCTTCGCTCAAAAACATAATTCGTGGCTGAATGAGAACGATGTCCATTAAATAGATTAGATCCGCAAAATAATCGAAAAACATCCAGAGTGCTCTATTATCGGGTGTTTGGTATGGAAATGTGCTTCTCAGCGGTATAACCCACGTATTATAAAGCACTGCGGAAGCAGCGATGAACATCCACACAACGTAGATAGTCCCTTGAGGATCAATAACCTTTTTTGTATATATATTTTTAATTTGCGTCCATAGATCGCTTTTAACTGTATTGTTCTTTAATTCCTCGGGAGCCGCAGGAACAACATTAATCTTAGGTTGCACCTTCAACGGTGGTGGCTCCAAGTTTTCATGACTTCCTATAGAAGACGGAGTTTGTGGAATTTGGATTCGTTCGCGCGCTGCGTTCGCCCTATAAGTGAACGCATCCACTAAATGTCGAATCCGATCTTGGATGAACTGTCTGTTTGCACCCCTGAAATGCAAAAAAAAAAATCGCAATTACTACTTTATCTATTTTTTTTGTTCTGTGATTTTTAGATTTAAATTATCGATCGTCTCACATTGAAATTGAGGAGCTTGCCAGCGACGGTGATTTCACATCATCCGTAACTTTTCCATTGTCGTAAATCGGTGTATGATTTGGGGATTGACTTTGCTCGCTGACCCAGGAAACATTTGAATTCGCAGATTCCTTTCTGGTCACTTGGTCCAAATTCAACATTTCCGGATACACCATTCTCTAATCATGGAGAACAAAATTGTGATTATGTTCGTGTCGTGTGTTTTCTTAAATACCTTTTTGAGACGGTATATTTTTTCCATGTCTACACTTTCAAAACCCCTTTCGTGACATTCGGATGACCACTAAAATGCAACGGCAAAAGCCACGGGAACCCAACCTATAAGACCAGTTGCTATGGCAGCGGCCTTTTAAATCGATATTTATATGATGAGTAAAGATATACGAATAGATAACGTATATACTATACCCATGTAACATGCAATATTTTCTAACAGAAGTACTATTGATTGCTACATAATGGTTTGTTTGCATGATAAAGCCATTATGTTAGAAATAAATTTTAATTTACTACTAAATATCATTAACATAACATTTTTTTATAATTGCTTACCTGCCAATATGATCAAATAAATAACCAATTAATTATAACCCATGAAATAATGTGTAACACCATTATTTCATCAAGACAACAAAATATTTTTGATCAAAAGATATTGAATATCCCTATAGGGAGATTTCTACTGCTTTTTTATGAATAAATTAGAATTTTTATAAAATTGCTTATAGTTATCCAAAATATCATACAACAGAAAAATATAATTTTAAGAATTAAAAGAATCGATGTTCATTTTATATTACTTTAAAAATATTTAGCTGTAAGGTTCAACTACAATCATCTTAACCTATGGAATTTCGAACACCTTTTACACAAAAAATAGAAGGTCACCTTAATAATTTAGATGAACCTTAGACTCTAAGAGATTTTTCACTGTTCCAGTAATTATTACCAATGGAAAATACGATATCCACAAAAAATAGTAGATATTCAACCAATAATAATTATATTCAAGCTGACTTTTTAATCTACCAATTTCGTCATTTACCCTTCATATTTCCTCAAACTTAACTTTGTCATCAATAACATCTTTCAATTGTTCCATTAGAAATAGAATTTTAACAAAATGCAAAGCTAAGGAGAAATAAGTATATTACAATTATGTATAAATCGTGAATAACAAAAGATTTTTTCTGAATAAGTTTTTAAATAAAGAAAAAATGAAATATATATATCATTTATAATTTATCAAATTTGAAATACTCTAAAATTTCAATATGTAAGTGGATGGACATAGTGAAATAAAATAATTATGAAACTTAAACTATATTTATTTAAATTAAATATGAATTTTATTTTTCTTCCTCCAATTGTTTTATCCTTTCAGATAGTTGAGAAACAAAAGTTTGTTGATGGCAGTTTAACTGGCTAACAATGTTTCCACCAATACTGTTCAGTGTATGAACTAACTGTGCCTGGGCTGTCTGTATGTTTGGTATATTGCTGTAATACAATAATTCGTCTTTGCTGACAAATCGACCATCCAATACACCAGCTAAAATAATTACATAATTAATGTATGTATGTCAATTGTTACATATCAAATACAATGATTACCTAAAACAACCAGCTGAGGAAATCTCTTTGATATCTTCAATAATTTTTTTATCTGCATTTCAGGACTGAACACAATCATATTATGGCACATATAGAAATTCAAAATAGCTTCATATGGTGTTCCTTTCAATGCAATATCCAATGTTTTCTTGCCAATATTTTTGTATAACATGTTCTGCTTATTGAATGTTACATATGCTTTAAAATGTTCTTCCGCACTCATTGGATTCATATGAAAGAATACAATCATTTTAGATGATTGGAACTTCTCCAGAGTTTCATTGGCATAGATGTTTTGTAATGGGTTCTCAATATAGGTTTTATTGAAAAATCTGACATTTTTCATGCACAATTCAGTTTCCTTTTGATTGGACTTGTTCTGCTTTATCACAATTGGTTTAGTAACTGCCAGTAATCTAGCTCTTTCAAAGTGTGGTACTTGAGGTTTCTGAATATTAATTTTACCTCGGAAACGTTTTGCTTGTGTGCACACACTTACCACATCCAAAAACCCTGAAACAATATAATTAAGTAATTTATTTTAAATATTTTTTTCTTTACCTTTTCGTGATAGAAACGACATTGTTGTTTAATGCAAAATTATACGAAGAGTTTATTATTTTGGACTGGGGAAGTTAATGTAGGGTTATGTCATTTGACTGCATAAGTTAGGTTAATAAATAAGAATATAATTATAGGCAACTCTAAACACATATTTTAAATTATATTTCTGGCATTGTATAAATACACAGTGAAAAGGACTGTGTAATTAGCATTAGCAATTACAAATTGTAACACAAAATGATTCGCTTAACGAGCATTGTTTCGCATAACGTGTGACGAGGAGAAGGAAAGTCCTGGATTGTGCGACCACTACATCATTTTGAAAACTTTTTAGACATATTACGTGTATTTTTTGTGCAAAGTGCCGGGATTTCGATACACTCGGGATTTCGAACGTCGGGATTTCTTCTTCTTCTTACTTTTCGTCTCCACACTTCACTTGGCTTACGCGTCTTGCACAATTTCGCCAGCCACTGTTTTTATTAATTTGAGATTTTTTACACTAGTCTACGTTACATGGGTCAGGGGGAAAATACATGTGGGACGACTACACTAATTAACAACTTTCGAATCGGGGTCTCGGATGGATATTGTGAATTGATTTTGTCATTAGGGGAAGACGGGATTTCAATAGGCGGTCTTTCGGTTGTCAACTATCCACATCCTCTCTCACATGCCCGGGACCTCAAAATCCATTAGGCTGCAATATGGTTTTTAAAGCCTCAATCCCTATTTCGCTGATATTTATATGTATGTGCATGTATTCAATACATATAGAATGAGTATTTCCGCTCTATAATAGATAAATAAACAAATTATCTCTTCATTTCACACTTCCTAAATTTGTTTTGCTTTCATTGTCAGTCAGTTGATTTCACCACTCAGTAAAACTGCTGTGTACATACACGTTATTTCTTCAAATTGTTCCCATCAAGCAAACTAGCAATCAGGTAATTAATAATTTTATTATTTATGAATATTTTCATAAAAATTATATTCAATATAGAACTTGATTCCATAATAACTTTAATGTAATTGAAATATAATTGTTGATATTTTGAAAAAAAATCTAATACATACTTATTTTATTTCTAGACAATTATTAGTTTTTCTGAACTATTGTAGATTGAAAATGGGACAATAAAAATTGTTAAACGAATGAATAGATAATATTATAATTTTTTTAATTAACCATACACACTAATTAATTATTAAAAAATATATTTATGTTTCAGAGTTGCCATGAATCAATCCACATATTTCATCTTATTGATTATACTTAACATATTTACTGTAAAAGTTATATCACTATGTGAAGAAAATTATTTGACGTATAAATGCGAATCATTATATTCACCTTCAATTTTAAAAATAAATAATAATAGGCTTAATGAAATAAATATCAGAAACAGTCTAATTTCAGAATTAAGCCTTAAAATGTTTCAGAATAATTACAAATATGCAATTAAATCTATCAACAAATTATATGTTGTGAACTGTTCAACAAGTAAATTAGTAGATGATGGTTTAACTGATGTTCCTTTAAAAGTGTTTGATCTAACAAATAATGCATTAGTAGGTATTGATGCAATTTACTTCAATAGATTTAAAAACTTAATGTCGTTAAATGTTTCTAATAATTATATATCATCATTAGATATAAATACATTCCATAAACTAGATAATTTATTATATTTAAATGTTTCTGGCAACAAATTAAACGAATTGTCTCAAAAATGGGAAGGTTTAAATGCTCTACAAATATTAGATTTAAGCAGAAATAATATATATGTTATAGTTACAAATTTCTTTTCCGGTATGATTAAATTAAAGAAACTTCACCTTGAATATAATAATATAGTCAAGTTAGATTATGGCTTATTCAATAGCTTATCATCATTAAATTATCTAAATCTATCGCGTAATAATATTACAATTTTTAATATGAAAACCTTTGGATACGGTTTAACTAATTTAACTGAATTAGATATTAGCTATAATAAAATCATGACCATAGATGCTATATTATTTCACAACATACACAATTTAAAAAAGTTATATCTTGCATTCAATCAACTAACTAAACTAGAACTTGAAGGTATTTTAGATGCAACAGAATTAAGTGTTATTGACTTTGATGGAAACCTCATGTCGTGCCAGGTTATATCTGCTATGCTGAAAACATTAAAAAAATATAATGTTAGAGTTATTAAAGGCTCGACTGTACATAATATATCTATATATGGTATTAAATGCTTTGAAACATATACTAATCAGGACAAACAAATATTAAAATCCAATAGCACAGAATATCCAAATTTCAATGGAATATATTTTGAAAGCATTCTTTCTAAATTTAGTGAGAAATTTACTGGAAATCTAGAAAATCTATTGAATAATGTTACTGCGATAATGGAGCTCAACGGTGATTATTTAAAAAACGGAACAGATATAAATATGGAACATATTAGTAGCATTTTAGAAAGTGTTCAAAAGACATTCGAGGAATTTATAACTAAATTGGAATTTCAAAATGGTGAAGGCGGCTCCAAGAAAAATGCTCCAACGGGTCATACAGAATTAACAATATTTTCGAACAACTTAACAACCTTACTCAATAAGTATAATAACGATTTAACTAATATTAAATTTGATCACGAAGAGACCAATAATAATATGAACAAGTTGTTCGATAAATTGCAGCAGGTGGTACAGCAATTTATGAGTAGACCTGAAACGGTACGTTTGGATAATTTTGTAGATGACACAAAAACGGCACAAAACAATAATTTATCAAATATATTATATGGTTTGATAACTGTGGCAGTCCTTATCTTAATATCTTGTATAATAATAATCGCATTGTTTTCGATGTTCTTTATAAACAAGAAGAATACATTTCATAAAAATGAATTTCAAGAAATGATATAAATGTATTTAACAATTGTAGTATCTATAGTCTAGGTATCTAGTTTTATTGTCCTTTAGCCAGTTATATTAACTTAAGTTTATATAATTGTTATTTTATCTTTTCATTTATTGTCTGTTCTAATTTTTAGTCTGTAATTTTGGCGAATAAATTATAATAATTATTATTTTGTGAAATATGTATGAATATTATTATTGTTTTATAAATTATTTGAAATTTTTATAAAATATTACGTAATATTTATGAATGTAACTTGTCTACTTGTCTTAATTTTTTTGGTAAAGATACGATAAAAGCATAATATTATTTATTCTTACAAATCATGCTTAACAAAGGAGAGTGCAGTGAAGCCGGGACTATAAGCAAAGGAATTACTTGCGCTCGAAAACTAAGACTAAATATTAAACAATGTCAGAAGCAGTAGTGTTTTATAACAAAATAACATTAGAAAAATAAAAAAAACTAAATAGAATTCTTACTCTTATGGTAAACCATAAGTCCGGGAAATGATAATATAATGTACAAGAGATCATTGATATTACTTCTATAATAAAGAAATTTAAATTTAATAGTAGTTTCTTTCTAAATTCAAATTTGAAAAAATTCTAATATATCCAATAGTTTATTTACTTACTATTTAAACTAAAATTTATGATTTATTAAGAAAATACACAATATGTCGGTTTGTGTAACCGATAACTTTTCACCATCTTTCCGGTAATTTCAAAATTCCATGCCCCCAGAACCTCCGAATTTGATAAGAAAAAAAGGCATTTTGCAAAAGAAATTGATTCTGGGAATTTTGGATAAATTTGAATAACTTAAAATCATCATTATAAATAATTCGCTTTCGCTACGTTTAAACACGAAACATTTTCATTGCGTTTGAGCAATAAATTACAGATGGAGATGCGATGCATTAAATTTTGTGATAAGGCTCATAAGGCATATAATTAAATGTAACTAAAAGACGCAACCATTGATATCATAATTAAATATAAATTTAATTTAAACTAGTCAATAGCAATTCAATATATGTACTTATTTTGTTACTGACTTAAAGTAAAGGCAGTCTAAGAACAACTCACTTAAATGTATTCACGAGGAACATTTATAATCATTATTTATTAAGGTGACCAATTTTTTTTTTTACAATTAAAAAGAGGACGAAAATATTTAAGAAAAAAGTATAACGTAAATAAATGAAACATATTTACATCCCTTTTAATTATTTAATTAAAGGAGTATTTTTCCATTGAATATTTTTATTTTTTTGGCAATATATCATTTTCTAACAATATACTGGACATTTTGGAGCAAGAAATATCCTTCATATTGAATTTTAAGGTAAGTGCCGCAGCTAGAATATTAACATTCAATCTTGACTTCTCACTTGTACAAAAATCATTACCAATTGAAAAAACTCTTTCAATCGCTGCATTAGTTTCAAGGAAGCAAAACGTAAATTCAACAAGAATAACTAAATTTTCATATGGAATTTGTTCATTTTTGAAATGGTTAAATATTGCCACCCATCTTTTATCAATTTAATTCATGTTGATTTTCCCATTGTTCTAATTTATCAGAATTTAAATATACATTCAAACAGACAATAACATCGATTTTAATATCAGGTATTTCTTTCGATAAAAACAATTTTCAATATCTGCCCAATTTACTTGCGATGAAGTCAAAAAACACCAATGAAAACTGTTATTTCCTGTGATATTTGTTCCAGACCATTCTTCGACATATTTGGTTAAAATTTTGCACTCCTTTGGTAAACTTTTCCGTTATGCTCGAATTTGATTCCTCTAAGTTTGACATTTTTTTTATTATGAGAGGAATAAATTTTTCTTCAAATCGTGATTTATATTTAAGAACACAATCGTTCAAAATAAGACTAACTTCTGTGAATATGCTCTGAAATATGTTCACCTGCAATTTTTTAATCGTTTTCTGGAAAGTAGATGCCTGATTATGTACAAAATAAATTAATATCTCCGATAATTAATTATTGAAAAAAAAAGAATTGTATCGTCACATGATGAGTAACAGTTCGGCTCTCTCTGAATACAGAGATTAACACATTATTTTTAAAATATCGAAAAGGAGGACACTTTTCGAAGAAGGACTGTCCTCTCTAAAAGAGGACGATTGGTAACTTTATATATATAATTATCTACTGAATGTTATAATAGTTTGTTGCTATTGACTGTATATTATTAATATATAAATATCTGTTAATTCGATTGTGGTTATTAAATTGTATTGATAATTCATTTAAAATAATATTTATTGCAACAATAAATTACAAAATAAAAAAGCTCAATTTAATAATAAAAATAAAATTGAATTGCTGTAAAGGTCTATTGACCATAGGTCTTATTGCCCTAATTCAAAATATTGTACACTGTAAATGTTTATGTTTTATCTATTTGTCGTTGTCATATAACTGCGCAGTTCATTTTAAAATGATTATTTTGCTTTTGGTGCTGAGCTAGTGAACAGCAATGTGAGTATATATAGATCATTTTATAAATATAAATTGAAATATTTATTTTTTAATTACAGTGCAAAATATGGAATTGCAAACATTTCTAACACTATTGATTTTGAAGTTATCTATTCTTCCATATGATAGTTCTTGTTATTACATTCCAAATGATCATCAATATAAAAACTTTTATAAATCATTATATAAACCTAAGAATTTAGATGTAAACGGAGACATAAACATCAATATAACAATTGTTGACAGCTTTATACCGACGTTGTCTATGGATATGTTTTTACGGAACAATTATGTACCTCGTTCTTTAAAAATATTACAAGTTCCTAATAATAGAATCAACATGATTTATGCAGATGAAACAATATTTGGTTTAGAAATATTTGAAGCTTCTCATAATAATATAAGCGATCTGAATAATCTTAACAATTTTCCAAATTTAATTATTATTGATTTGCAATATAATTCAGTGACCGACATAATATCAAACTTTTTCTCATTACATAAACAATTAATTACATTTAATTTATCTCATAATAGAATTAGAAATCTACCTAATATTTCTATCGGAACAGAAACTATGAAAGACTTGGATTTAAGTTCTAACAAACTAAATAACATCACGTTAACATTTTTTGAAAATATGCCTAATCTTATTAATTTAGATCTTGCTAATAATAATATAAGTAAAGTATATTCTGGTTATTTTCGAAAATTGAATTCGTTAAGATATCTGAACGTTTCACATAATAACATTATGTTCTTGGAAATATCAAGTTTTTCCGGTTTAAGTCACCTAGAAACGCTGGATATGAGTTCCAATAAATTAATTTCACTGCCTGATAATATATTTCACAATACTGGTAGTCTAGTTAACTTATACATAAGAAATAATAGTCTGACAATGTTAGAACCTGAGGATTTATTTCATTCAACGCATTTAAAAAAAATAGATATCGATCAAAATGTTATGACTTGTAACATGATTGCTCATATACTGAAAAGTTTTAATAAGTTGAAAGTAACCGTGATTCACGGTAGTTCTTTTGGAAATATTAGTCTAAATGGTATTAACTGTATGTACGACCAAGAAGTTATAATATCAAATTCGGACAATGAAAATGAAATTGTAAAAAAAGTTTATGCTGACTTTAAGAAATCCGATTTGTTTAATTTTTTTAAAAATCTTGATTCGTCTGCTATAAAGGATATTCCTGTCGCACTTCGAGGTAATAATGTAAATGAAACGATATTGAATATATTGGTGAATTTAACTGCAGATATTGCCAGAAGCAAGAAGCAAGAAAACAATAATTTGTTCGCCGTTTCCAATCTGTACAATCCAATACAGAACCTCCAGGTAAAAGAAGAAAAACTAAATAATAAAATAATGTTTACCAATGTGCTATTAGGATGCTTCCTTATATGCTTTGTTATGCAACTTATATTTAAATGTTATATATATTGGAAACCCAACCAACAGCAACATCAGGAACACAACGAATTGTATGATTTGAATTAATTATATATAATACTATATTTGTCATTTTTTTGTATCTATATATATATAGATGTTTATATTGTAATTGTAATCATAGTTTCAAATGTTATCCAGTACACGAATTAATTTTGAAATTATTAAATATTTTATAAACTGAACTGCATGTGTTAATGTCCTTGTCCTTATTCTAACTTTATAATTTTATAAAATATAACATTAATATACATTCGAATGAAGGAAAAAAAACATCTTTAGAATGTCTTTTACTGATTCAGTATTAAGTAATTAATTGACATGAGGTGAGTTTCTTGTCGAATATGATGCCCAGAAACACGTATTCTTTCACCAGCTTTGATCCGTTGAGTGTTTATTAATAACGGTATCAAAAAATTCTTCTTTTTTCTAAAAATATTGCATATGCATATGCTACTAAGAAGTAGCATATGCATATTACAAAAAAGAAGAAATGTTGAGAATGTTCATATTATTTATTGTCTTATTTAATTATTATTCCTGTTAGTAAATACTTTTCTTGACCTCAAGCTTTATTACCTTCTTTATTTATACCATGATATTGTTATTTATAATTTCACTCATTGGTGATTTGGTTTACACAGAATGTATTAAGAAATGAGAAAAATCATCAACTGTTTCAAAATTTAAATGTGATAGCCGCAATGAAAAATAAATCTAGAAGTAGTGTTGTTTTATACATCAGTGCTTTTTTGTCTCATGACACACATTTTTTTTTTGTTTTTTTTTTCCTTTTCCTCTCCACACTTCACTTGGCTGCGCGTCTTGCACAATTTCGCCAGCCACGGTTTTTATTAATTTGAGATTTCTTTACACTGGTCTAAGTTACTGGGGTCAGGGGAAAATGACATGTGGGACGACTACGCTAATTAACAACTTTCGAATCAGGGTCTCAGCGATTCAGTACAACGGTGTTAGGAAAGACCTCGCATGGATATTGTTGATTGATTTTGTCATTAGGGGACTGTACGTGTATTTGGTGGTCTACAGCGCTACTTTTGAACTCTTAATAAATTTTAAAAGACACTTATATACTGTTTCGTTTTCTGAGCTAATCAACGCCCGAACTGATGTCGGTAGCGGGACCTTGTTGCTTATTAATTCTCTGCATATAACTTCGGTGGCTGGTTGATATTGCTCGCACTCAAAAAATAAGTGATCCAGCGAGCCCACAGACCCACAGCTGCATCTATCCGAGTCCTGCCACCCGACTCTGGCCAAATGCACCGGGGCCAGCGTGTGTCCCGATCTCAAACGACTGAGCACTGCAATCTCCGATTTCTTGCTGAATCCCATCTTCAAAAACCATGGGTGCCTCTTGACTGTCTTGTCAAGGGGTTGTTCTTTTATGGATTCATAAAAGAACAACCCCTTGTATTCGCTCTCCACCTCGAATCTGCGTTGCCATTCCAACTTAGCATCCACTCTGATATGCGGATATGTGTCCATGTAGTTTAGCTTGATGTTGATGATCTCACGTCGATGATCTCTTCCTGCCAGAACATCAGCCTCCCGTTACCCAGTATACCCTGGTGGCTGGGCCCCCAACACAAAACCACAGCTATGACACACTTGAACCTACAGTTAAATTTCCAGCGGCATATTTGTTGAACTTCTGCAGTACACTACACAACCTTTTTTTCTACTTCGACCCCCTTCACATCTTTGAATCCTTGAAAAAATGTTTTCAATTGACTCCTATAGTTTACAATAATCAAGTTGGTATGGGCAATCAACAAAACATTTTTTTTATTAAACAATTTTACAACTTCGTTTGACTCATATATTATAATCTTATACACCATTAATATAGATTGATATTTTTAGTAATACTTTATTTATCAGATATAAAAAATAGTTAACAATAATATTAAATCATAATAATTATTAATAATTAGGACAATCTACAAATTCAAATATTTGAATCCAAATTCTCAATTTAGTAATTCTGTTTTTATAATAATATGCAATAAAGAAAATGTTTGCTTTCTTGATTAAATCAATTTTGTTGCCATATGTTTATCAAATTCCAAAAAGAATTCTATAACAGAATTACAGAAGGAACTTCCATATGGAGAAGCAAACTATTATAGATTTCATCATTATTTTCGCATAATTGCAAAATAATACATATCAATATTTAATTTATACATATTTATAAAAGTTAGGGCGGAAAGACTTACGCCGATAGCCCTTTGGTTACAATTGTGACTAATAAAGATTATTATTATTATAAAAGTATTATTATAATTAATAAAATTTAACAACGTATATATTCGAAAATGTAACCAACGAAACGAATTTAAAGGATTTTGATGAAGAAGTTGCAATATGATGATTCAGTTGATGTTTTTGAAAAATTCTATTCTCAAAAAAGGATTAAAAGAAAACTGCAAAAACTTATTTTATTTTAAGTGACAGTGTTATGTCTTAATTTTTTTAAAGAATAGTTATATTATTGTTCCTAATACCGCAATTATCATATAACCAATCAGCAGCAGTATCAATGGATGTCATTTCACAACACAAATTACCCTTAAGAGTAGAAGTGGACATTTATTTTATTATTATTTTTTATGAAATTATTTTATTTTTACACAACTTTTTATTATACATTTTTGATAGAAACCAATAATGGTTATTAATAATCATGTTGTAAATAATACAGTAGTTTCAAAAGATTTTTAGCAAGACATTATTAATATTTTCAGTTAAAATCATATAAGAAATATAACAAATAATGCCAATTGAATTTTCAGTATTTGAGGAAACCTACTTATTTTTTATTTCGGATAATTTGGTACCAAGAGGTAGAGATTTATGTTTTTAAATAACATTAATTTAAGAATAATACTAAATATAGTAATAATATGTACAATATATAGTCTAATTAATTTATTTTATTCAATCTATGAATAATTAATTCTTCTAAAATTTGTTTATAATAAAAATATTAATTACTAAGAGACTTCATGGATGTTATGAGGTCACTTAGTCGATACGCCTTTTCAAATAAACAAATGTAAGGGATTTGACCGGGGCGCATAATAAACAAAACCACCCATGCCGAATTCCGTGGAATCGCTTAATCATGTTATGCCTTATTCTCAATCACAACTTCCACCTCGTAATAAGAATAACAAGGTTCACTGTATTTATTTTATATGCTATTCATTTTAGAGATAGCCGTTTGTCCTTATCGCCTACATCGCAAGGAAAGAAGCGAAATTATATGTTCAATTCTCATCATAACGAATAATTTTGAATTAATTGACGCAGTTCAATGTAATGTTTGAAAATGGATGCCTTTCTATCTATTCGTATAAACATTTAATCTAATACGCATCCTGTCCAATGTGATAAATCTCAATCTAGTATTTGCTTTATGACATTATTTATACTTTGCAAGTTCCCGTGCACATACTTAATAAGTAAGTAAACATAAAATATCAACTACTTAAAATATCTAATACTGAACATATCTCAATTGTAGGAAGATGGTGTCTTCCAATTTACTTCTAATATTCCTATTAAGTCATTTCTTTGTGCAACAGATTATTGGATCTTGCACAGGTCGTAATCATGAAATAATTTATGCTGTGTGTACATTTAAATCATTGTATAAACCTAACGCATTGGATATTAACGTTGATATTAATAATGATTATTATTATTCTAATTATGGATCACTAAAATATAAAATTATTGTTACTGATAGTTTTCTACCAACGTTGGACTCGTATTTATTTGGTAACCATGATATAGCAGTTTTAGAAATTAGGAATTGTAATGTTAATCATTTAAATATAAGTGATTTATATTCATTAATTAAAATAGATTTATCGCACAATAATATTAGTAACTTCGATTATTTTAATGATTTGCTGAAATTAGAAGAAATTAATTTATCTTACAATAATATAAGTAAAATAAATAATCCGTTTTCGGAATCACAAAATTTAAAAGATTTAAATTTATCTCATAACAAAATACAGAAATTAACGGATATTCTTAACGAGCCTTTTCTCTTCAATTTAGATTTGAGCTATAATTACATAAATAACGTAAGCAAAACATTTTTTAATTACCTCGAATTACTAAATATATTAAATATCTCAAATAATAATATTACTACATTGGAATTAGGAATGTTCAAAAATTTAAAATCATTAAATTATTTGGATCTTTCTCATAATTATATAAAAATATTAGAATATTCCAGTTTATCAGGTCTCAATATGTTAACAACGTTGGATTTCAGCTATAATTATATTACATCCATTCCCGGCATTTCATTCCACAATTTTCACAATTTAAAAAGTTTAAATGTAAAGAGTAATAAGCTCACTAAATTGGATACCGAAGATTTATTGGAAATAATTGGATTAACTAATATTAATTTTGATGAAAATCCAATGTCATGTGAAATGATTTCACATTTATTAAAACAATTCCGGAAAAGCAAAGTCGATGTTGTTCAGGGTTCGTCGCATGGCAATTCAAGTATATATGGAATGAATTGTGTAAAAATAGATGAATTCATTGCAAGCAAGAAAGATAATCCAAATGAACTCATACAAAAATTTTACTCTGATTTCAAAAGTTCAGCATTTATGACATTATTTCAAGAAATTAAATCCAATTTAAATTCATCAATTATACAAGATATAATTGAAAATATGATAAACCCCGAAAAAAAGTCTAACATCACAACAGTTTTAGGAAATTTTACTGAATTAATTGAAAGAAACGATAAAATCGTTCATCGCAATCAAATGAATATAAATAAGCAAATGGATAATGTCCAAAATAATTTAAATATCGAAAATGATCTACTTAAAAATGTATCTGCAGATATTACAAAGAATGCCGAGAGAACGAAAGATGATATTATTAAAATCACCGAAGACTTAAAGTCTATGTATAATCTGATTTCGCGTGATGGTTTTAATATTTCAAATATTTTTCATGCCAATGAAGAGAAGAAGCTAAAAAACGGAGAAGAATTAATACAAATGTTTCAGAAGATGGTGCAAAAATTCGAAGGAATATCAAATATGTACAGTAAAATGAATGATTCAAGGGAAATAAGGAAAATATCTTCAGAAACTATTTCTATACCAGCTATTTTTATTTGTATTGCAACATTATTGGTTTTAATTTCGGGTATTCTTATTGCACAAATTGTTTTTAAGATTTATTTTAACAAAAAAACTAGTAGAATACTTCTACAAAATGAACTTAAATCCATTGGTTAATTATTAAAATTATTGTTATTATGTATATATGTATTTTCGTGGAGATAATAATAGTAATTTTTATCGTATCTATGCATATTATATTCAATTAGTACATTGTATTCTATGTTATGTATTGTATATTGTCATCAAAAATATTATTTTAAATAATAATAAATAAAATGTATTACTCATGTATACATACGGCTATTGGTCGCAGTACTTCCGCCTATATTGGTTATATTTAGAAAATAAATGCTTCTAAAGAATTATTCAACTTTATTCTTATTTTACCTCAACTTTTTTGTCTTATTTATAAATATTTTATGTGTATCCAATATTATTTATAATGTATCTTATTTGTAGACACTGATCAATTTGATTTTCAATACACTCGTTGGAACTCAGATTTATCCTCAAGAAAATGAATCCAAAATTAACTAAGTTTCTGTCGAAAAAATGTTAATGGACAAATATTTAAAAAGTCAGCAATATCCTTTACATATTGAAAACGTGTTATAGTTCAATGATCAGAGTTAAATACAATAAAAGATTTTTTCTGCATCAACCTCCTTGAATAAAAACAAGGTTTCAAAACACTATTGTACAGTGGAACCTCGCTTAACTAGCATAATCCTTTCCAAAATTTCCGGATATTTTTCATATCTATGGTTATTTTTATTATTTGGCTTTTAATTCGGAGATATGGAGGTGTGATTAAATTTTACACAAAAAAATCACAAATAACATGTCTGAACACAAATTTGGAAATATGTGTATGAGACAGTCAATATTTTACAACAGACAGTTGCATTAAATTTTAATCAAATATAAATTATGGATCTTCATCAATATTCTCATTCTTACTATTAATTTTGTTTGCATGTTATTGAATAAAGAAAACATATGCTTTCTTGATTCAATTAATATTGCTAAAGATTTCAATGAAACGCAATGGAGTGTGCCTTGATTAAAAACCACTCGTTATACACTTCTATATAAATAAATACATCTGGCCATGATAACGAGATCTTATAATTATTTTAAAGCAGCGTTCTTCAACCTTTGTGCGCACGTGGACCGACAAAAATGTTAGACATGTTTCGTGGTTGACATTTAAGATATAAATAAAAGTGTATAACAAAAAATTATAAAAAAAAATACCGCCGGTAGAAATTGCGGCGGATGACATTTTGAATAACATTGAAAGAAAATTTTAAAAAAATCGAAATATATTAATTCATATTGCAGTTGTAATTTAGTATTTTTTGTAAAATTCTTAAATAAAAATATTATTTTTTTTTTACAATGAGTCTTAATTCAACGTGGAACAATGAATTTGGTTTCATTTTATTTTAACATTTTTTGTCATCTTCAAGATATAACAAAACTGATATATATTTACTAACAGATATCACAATAATTATATCTATTTATTAAATTTATTGTATGTAAAATTTATTTACATTTTTTTTAATAAAAAAAATATTGCTCCTCTGTAAAGTTCTTCTGAATCCATAGAACTTGTATTGCGAGTGAGCCGATTGGATTTTATCTTTTTGTTATTTTTTTTATATCTATGGACAAATAATTATAATCTTTTGTCTCCTCTATTCTGTTGTTGTTTCTATTTCTTGTTTCGTATGTGCACTTATATGAAAACTTATGTTGGTATTAATTTGTCGATTTTTTAAATTTATTATAAAAATGACATATGTATGTTTGCAATTTATCTATGTGACAAATAATATCAGAACAAATAATAACATTGATATGACTCTTCCGGTTTAATTATCATTTATTTCCATAAATAGTGTTGATACACACATTTCGCATCATTGCAATTTACACAAAGAAAAAAAACACATATGTTTGTTCTTACTGCAGAATAAAAATGAAAACAAAATTAATGAAATAACATCTAATATTTATAAGACAAAAAAGATCATAACTTATAAATGCTTATTGGATACATAAAAAAATAAATATTATCTTGTTTAATAATTATAAATAGTAAAAATAACGATAGTTTTACATGAATATTATCATATAATTTTGAATAATATAAGTTTGTTGTTTGTTATTCACCATTTATATAAAAAAAAAACTATAGCATAACTATTAGCATAAAATATTACAAATTTGGGCATCAACCAATGTGTAAATAAAATAGAAGATATAAAAATATCACTTTGTTGAAAGTTTGTTTTGCTATTATTCTTTCAAATATCAGAACTCGTTTGTGCAATTAGCGCCATCTTTGATGGTTTAATTAAAACTCTTACCATAACAACATTAGAACAGCGATTCTTTAAAATAATTTTTCATTTAATAAATAAATAAAAATAAGCTAAATGTTAAAAAAATCCGAATTTATAGTATATTTTGTTTATGCAAAAAAAAACACATTGCTTGAATACCAAAATCAATGAAATTTGGTCGATGAAATTTGAAAGAAAAGTTAATGGCTTTCGAGTTCTTTAAGTAATAAAGAACCACAAAATGAATGTTATAGTTTTTTTTTATTGTTGTTAATAATAATATTTACAAAAAGATTGACTGGATAGTAGATTGTATGTAATGGCGTGAATAGACGCCGGGCGTCGTGCGCGTCGCTTCACGGAGTTGATGATGGCCAATGTGGAAAAAGAGTAGTTCGCAGAACAAGTAAACATTGAATTTGTCTCATTTTTAAACCCAGAGTGTCATTAACAAAATATGAATGAAGTCGTCGAGTTTTAATTTGCAGGTGAGCGCTTAAATATCTATTGTAGAATGTGAAAAAAATGAAATAAATAAAATGATGCAGGAATACGACAATGAAGTAATCAATACTATACAGAATATTATATTTTAGGTGATAGGACTGTTCCTATTGTCTCTGATCCCATGGCCAGGGCCGACGGTCTACAAAATTTCCTGCCCAAGGGACAATGCGAGGATCGTACGGAAGATTATTCAAAACAAATGGTTGCCCGTTTTGCAGAAATACAAGGTCAGTTTGCCGCTGGAGTGTCCATTCCATCATCAACGCGAAATATTCGGACCGCAACAGGCAGCAAAATTTAAGCACAGGCCGTCGCAGTGGACGTGCGGTCTATGCGGAAAGTCCTTTTTCGAAGAGAAATTCTTGGACATGCATTTCGATAATCGCCACAGGGAGCACATAAATATGGCAGAAGACGCAGTGTGTCTAGCCGACTACTGCGACATCATGAGGTGCGATGTGCTGCTCACCCAAGATCCAAAAACAGTTTATCCGGAAACGGTCAATACCGATATAGAAATTTGGAAAGAGGCTTCCGGCTATACCAAAGCTCTGGTAGCCGCAGGTCCGCGGGACGTAGCCAAATACACGGTAAAATCGGTAGCGCAGACATTGAAGAACAGCAAACAAGAAGTGGAGAAGAAGGAGCGGTGTCAACAAACTGAAGCTCCATCCGGTACGAATTCCATTACCCAATTCCAACACGTATTATTGAATGATTGCTTTTCTTTTATATGTAGATGACGGTAGTACAATTGAGGAAAACTCGCAGAACAAGAGCTTCAATAATTTATGCGGCGAAGATTTAGTAGATTCCGCGCTCCCAGCCGCAGACAATAGACAACAACGAATTGCCGAGCTGCAAAAGCTCAAGTCAAACTGCAAACCCGAAGAGTTGATAAAATTAAAGACCAAGTGCGAAATACTCGTAAGGGATTGTATAGCTGGATTGCTCATACAACTTTCGCTGAAGGATTTCAAAGAAGTTGAAGGTGACTAACGACGATCATTTCATACGAATTCAATTTATCGCTATTTTCTTTTATTGCAGAGGAACTTAATAGAGCTGTGTGCTGGTACCTGACATGCGACAGATATTGGGAGGACTCGCAAAGTGATATTAGGTCCTTTCCTTGGGGTTTGCTTTGTATGATTATTATGGTTTTGTCTCTAGGGATATGTTTATGTTATTACATAATTTGGGTTCTCTTTGAGTATGTAAACATGTGAGTATTCAGTAGATTCTTAAATAACAAGAGTTTATTTCAGAACCGATGATGTTAGTGTGACTAGCGCGAGTGTGACTGATCGCTCCACACCGTCGCCCGCGCATCTACTCAGACAGGAAGCATCGACTTCTTCAGATGGTCATCAATATACTGAAGATTACTACACCAGTGATAAAGATAACGAATATATTTATGTTACTTACCCACCTGACTTAAAACGTAGGTTGCTAGAAAGGTACGTATTTGTTATTTTGAATAGTCGTCAATTAGTATAGAATTAATAGAATAATATTATTTTTGCATTAAATTTAGTTGCTACAATAGAACAACCCGCTTGTGAAGAAAGCAATCATCTACCAACCCAGCTCGTAGTATCTTCTTGTAATGAACAGATATTTTCGTATAGTGCAGTCGTCAATTTCAGTACACTTAAATGTTCGTGGATAGATAATCTCTCCGTATTTCTCCGCTTGTTGAGAACAGATTCAATTAAAATTATTTACTTTACAGTTGAAACGATTGTTTGTCGACGCGTACTTTATAGAATTACTGCATACACTATGTTATATGGGCCGTTACAACAGTATGTTTAGAAATACTGACATAAAGATGATACAATCATTCATCCGTTATTATATATTCACCGATAATTAGAAATTTGGACAATGAATAAAAAGCTAGCCCTTAGAACATTTCTTTCTTCTTAAGTTTAATATTACACATTCTGTTCAATGTAATTAAAATAAAATTATTTAATCACGTACAATTTATGTCGATATTTCTAATTTTACTAATATTCATATCTTCGATATTGTTATTAAAAAATACACTGCAAATGTTTTCAAATATTTGGTTTATATTTTTTATTTATAATGACTTGTCATTTGATAATAGAAAATATTTAAAGAAATCCATCATGTATCCAACGAATCCGCGAAATATTACATTTTCAATAAATGAGAGTATATGCATTTATTTAACCAGAATTTAGTTTCCTTGTTTTACCTTCCCTTATGTCACTTTTTAATATTTAGAAAATGCATACATTTTATTGTGTATTAGTTGTACAAATCAACTGCAGTTTCTATTTGTTACAGTTGTGTATCATATATTTACAAGAAAAAATCGAGTATGACACATGACGACAAACTAGTTACTTATCGGTGCAATTAAAAAGATTACTAGTAGTAGTATAATGTAGTATCTTAGAAAGTTGATATAGATATATCACACTTTACATATACAAAATCAGTGTTTTAATGAATGAGCACATTAAATGAAAAATATTTCTCTTTTTTTGTTTCTAAAATAAAATTAGCATATATGGTCTCGAATAGAGTGCACTAGTGGGTGCTATTCTCAAAGATTTTTTCAATCCTGTAAATAAAAATTCTTAAAATCCAGGGTTTTACTTCTTCCAAAGAGATTTTTTCCGGAATTTTTCGAAATATGCTCGATTTTTACGGTCCATACGAATATAAGTGAGGGTCTGTGAACAAAATATTCATATTGCTTGTTTGATATAAATATTCAAATCAGATTAAAGCGTTATTTTTTTTGTCCTATGCCTGTTTTAGGAAAATATAAATAAAATTGAAATATGTAGTTCATTTGAAAGCTGCTTAAGGAAATACCCAGCATACGTGATCCTAAAAATAGATAAGACAGATAGCCGGGACCAGGGACATAGATTAATAATATCGTGACTTCTTTAATTATGATCAAATTATCTTAGTATCTTACGAATAATACATGTTTCAACATCAAGCTTCTTTTACAATATACAGTGAAACCTCGCTTAACGAACACCTCGCATGAGCATTTCCCTTAACGAGCAAAATAAATTGTAAGAAAGTCATTTTAACGAGCGACGTTTCGCATAACGAGATACGAGAAGAAGAGAAGTCCCGGATTGCGCGCTTGCTACATCATTTTCAAAACTTATGTACACATATTATGTGCATTTTTGAATATATTAGCCATCTTCGATTTTCATTGTCATCTTTGTTTTTAACGGACTATACTTTGCAAATATAATTTGTGTTTGGTGTAAATGCAAAACACATGGTGTCCAACCATTATTATAATGTATAAACAAACTATGTACGCTTTTTTATATAAATAAATATTAAAAGTATAAAGAGTATTCCACCAAGACCCCGGATTGACACAAGTAATATAAACTTACTGCACTGTGTGTGAATGGGAAAATAGTTTTGTTTGTGATCATACATATTTCCAAACATGTGTTCAGACATGTTATTTGTGATTTTTTGTGCAAAATTTAATAACACCTGCACATTTCCCAATAAAAACCCACAGAATAAAAATAACAATAGATATGAAAAGCAAAATCATTAAAAATCTAGACCAAGTTATACTTTTTTTCCCAGCATGGAACGCATTATCGTATTTACATTAGTTTATATGGGGAAAACTGTTTCACTATACGACTAATAATCCGTATGTATGTTTAAATTATACCCTAATTTATAAAATTTTAATTCATAAAATATCTCAATAGGAAAATGACTATAAATAAATATATACAATCATATTATGTACTAGGGCAGGGGTCGAGGTTTTTAAATCAATCGATTATATTTTATTTCTAAAATGTCTGACATTCAATTTATAAAAAGTACACTAAATATTTTTATCAATTATTTTATAAACTTTGAATTTTATTTTTAACTAGTCGATCGCAATTTCTAACTCAAGAATTCTCTGTATTTTTTTAGATTTGTATTTTCCGGTAAAAATAGATAACTGTAATTTACTATAAAGGGATAAATGAATTTGCCTATTGTATGAAAAAAAAGTTTTGTCTTTTTCTCTCTATTCTGAACATAAATATATAATTAACTTGGTATATTGTTACTTCATGTTTGTCTATCTGACACTGTGCTCACCGTGTACCGTGCACATGATGTACATGTGCGAAAGAGGACGAAAATGTAACGATTGTCCGGAGCACCTTAAAAACTATGTTCTCATGATACAAGTATGCAGGGTCTTGGTGACCGTGAATATACCCTCGGGTGTATCTTGCGTCATGGTTTTTATTCGTATGTATATAAATTGAAGTAGATATATAAATAGGCAGCAAATATCAAACCACCCAAAAGATTTACATACATTGAAAATTTCAAGATTCCAATTACATTCAATTATTTGTAATAGATTATTTCGACATTTTTATTAATCTTACTAAATACAGAGCTTAAAATCAGAATTTTATTGATATTGAAGTAAAGTTTATGATATATACGGAGCTGTAACATTTATTACAAACTTATTATAATTATTAGTCAAGACGTCTTTTTCGATTATTATCTATAAGTAATTAAATAAATTTAAACAAATAAAATAAACTTATTCGTGTTATAAATCATTTTATTTCACTACATCGCATTGATCTGTATTTACATTACATATGAATAGCAATTTGTATATTTTGAACGCAGTCGCTGAATTTTCTGATGAAAATAGAGGTTTTTTTCGGGGGGCGGAGAACGTGATTTTTTGTGTACCTTGCTAAGAAATCTGAAAACATCCTATAAGAAAAAAGGATTAATCCATGCAATCTCATTCATCAATTCAAACCAATCTCAAGCATTCTTATAATATTAATGATAAGAAAGACTCCAACTTACGAAAGATCTGAATAAAAATCGAAAATAATATATACAATACAACCCAGAAATAAGGGGAAATGCAAATTTAAAAAAATAAAAATAATAATTTCGACTTCCGAGATTGTGGAGAAAAAAATGATAATATAGATTAAACTCGTTCCAAAATAATCTTTTTTTTTTTCGCAAACCAATTTTAAACCTTAATATCTGCGCCTATATGGAGCCCCCCTTGACTGATCCGAACCCCTCTTTCTCGTCTGCGTTTCCATTCTTCTCTTATGTTCTGCCATACGTTCTAATCGTTGTTGTTGTTTTAAAGCAATCTATATACAAGAATTAATATTAAAAAATGTACATATGTTTATATGTGTGGATATTTCGACATACCTCTTCAGGGCTTAAAGGTTGCCAATAAACGCAAGGGGTAGCTTCCGTTTTCCTAAATAGGTCATCCATTGCTCTTTGAGGTACAATTTCTTCATCTACCTTCTTTTGTTTTTTCTTAGTATATTCTATAATTTACAATAAAATAAGTTCAAACAGTATTCATATAATTAAAAAGAATTTTACGTACCTGATGATGGAGATCTTGAATGTCGTGATCGCGAATAACGACGTTTCTCTTGTTTTTCCTTGCTCCTACCACGCGTCTCGGTATTATCATCTTGTTTTTCCGTCTCAATTTCCCAAACATTCCTTCCACTTGTGATTGTATTATCCTTTGTTTTATCGTCTAAGGATTTTTCTGATCGAGCTGTCTTTAATGCTCCATCTTGTTCCTATGACATAATATTTCATTTACAATACATTTGCTTATTATGAAAAACTATATATTTACATTTAACTTATTTTCTTTCTCCGAGATATCCGCAATGGAGACAGCGACAGGTGCTGGTATTATAACTGGTGGATTTCTGGCATCATTCAAGTTTTCCGGCGTAGAATAATCAATTATTAGTTTTTTGCCATTTCCGATAGGCCAATGCACCCCATGCAGAGCATTTCTTGTATTCTCAGCTTCCCTAAAATTTTAATTATTATTAATCATGAAATATTTTAAGATGCAGAGATTCGTACTCTACGGTTTGATAGTGGACGTAACACTTTGATTTGATTCTATCCGTCCAAAAACCGTCTTCTTTAATGGTGCCTGTCCTTTCCAATAGCTCTTTAAGTTGCTTAAGCGTAAACGGCCGCACAAGATTTGTAATAAAGAGTACTTCAGACTTTTCATTTTTTGCAGGACTCGGTGGAGGTTTTAATTTACTAGCATCGTCATCCACGATTGAAATTTTTCTATTCATTGCAATTATATTGTCTACTGTAGCCTTTTCTGCATCAGTATCAATTTTAATTTGTGATTCCTCTTCGTCGAATGTATCCATAGACACTTTCCTCTCTGATCGTTTGATTTCCGGGGTGCAGTCCACTTTCATCGAGGAAGATCGTTTCCGTTGTGTATTTACCGTTTCCAATTTAACATCGGTCTCATTAAGTAGTACCAAATCAGGATAAATCAAATGGATTTTTTCCAAAGTAATTGGTAAAATATCAGGAAAACTATTCAAAGCAATATTTGATTTACCCCATTTCATGGATTTTATACGTTTTTCGTTTGTATTAATATCGGCATCCTTTGGCAGACATTTTTTATCTAATTCTGATGGATTGTTGTCTAATTCTCGTTCGATTTCAGAAATATCTGCGTCTTTGATTTGTTCACCCTCAAGTTCCTGCTGCATTTCAATGTTCTCGCATTCACGTTGTTCAGTTTGTGATATAACTTCTTCTGTTGATTCTACTTGTTCTTGAATATTTACTTTTCTTTCAGGTTCTACAATTTTCTCAGCATTGATTACAATTTCATTTCTTAAAACAGGTTTCTCAAGAAGATCTTCTTTGAGTGTTTCATGAATCTCCTCATTTTTAACTACTTCACTTTTAACATTTCCTTCATTAGATATAAGTTTAAATTTGTCTGAGTCTTCTCTTTTAATCATTTCAGAAACTTCGGATTCTGCTTTCACTATTTCATTTATCTTCTTATCTTCATCTTTAATGATTTCAGGTCTCTCAATGTTTTCATCTGCAAACATCTGATGTTTGTTATCGTTTTCTTCATTATTTATTTCATTTTGTTCAATGGTTTCTCCCTTAATAACTTCATTTTTCAAATTCTTTTCATCTTTAATTGTCTCATTATTTTCAATTAATTCACCTTTTAAATTGACTTTTGAATCAATCACAATTTCAGGTTCTGTTTTTTGCTCAGCTATATACTCATTTTTTAAAGGCACTTCATTATGTAATAAAACCATTGTATTTAATTTGTTATCAGAGTCAATGAGTTTTTCCTCAACTTTGATTTCACATTTCTGATGGCTGCTTCCATTATCATCTGCAGACATTTTCAACTCTTCAATTTTTGTGTCCTTGCACATCTTTTTCTCAATATCTTCTTTCACTTCCATATGCTCAATTACTTCAGTTTCACTAATATTAGCACTTTCTGTCACCTCTTGACTTTCAATAGCATTATCTTTAATTAATTTCTGAGTGTCTGTAGATTTTAAATCAGTTTCTTGTGTTTCTATAGACTGATTGTTGCTATTTTCTTCAGAATTGGTTGCTTTTGATTCTAAATAAACAAATAATTAATAATAATTTAAAATAACTTTCACTATAAAACTTACCATTTAATTCTGAGCTTTCTTGCTGAACAATCTCACTTTCTTTTTGAATTTCTGAAGTTTTAACTGGATCACTAATTTCATTCTCTTTTACAGTTAGTAATATATTTTGGTTGCTATTATTTTTAGTATTATCAACCGTCTCATCGCGAACACGAACATCGTCCTTAATTGTCTTATCATCATTGGTCGTCTGGTTCAAATTGTCAATATTATCCTCATCATTATTATCAGTTAGTGGTGACTGAGCCGTCACCTGTACATTTTCAGAAAGGCCACTCTGTATTTCGGGTTCATCAACTTGCGGACTTTGCTCAAACTTTGATTTATGTTTACCTTTAGACTTACCTTTACCCTTCTTCTCTACCCCTTCTTCTGTTTCTTCGTTCTTCGGTGACGCGCCACGACGTCTACTCCTGCGAGAAGGCTTTTCTGTTTCCTGAATAATCTCGTCTTCAACAGCTTTGTTCCTTAAACGGCGGCTAGTGCGTTCCGGAGTTGAAACACTGATCTTAATTTTTAGTCCATCACCTTGATCTTCTTTTTCAATTATCTTTGCACATGGGATTTCCTGCTTAATATCTTCATCAGAGTCACTCTCAGATGTTGATGATTGCTTCTTTCTTCTAGATTGACGTCTTGTTTTCTTTGGTGTCTTCTCTTCTTTCTTCTCCGGAGAAGCTTTAGATGCTGAAGAATTTCTTGCACTTTTCCTTCTCATCTTATTCTATAATAAAGTACTAACAATTTTAATGCAAGAAATAAATACCAATACATTATTTGTTTATTAATATTAAACATTTAAGTATTAATTTTATCAATATATAAACGTCTATAAAAGTGATATACATTTATTATAATGTATGTGTTGCCGCACATTTCCAACTCAATCAATAGATAAACAATCAAACTTTTAATTGAGGTTAAGAGCTACCAAACAAGAGACGCCATAGCCCAGCGTAAAATATTACATGAATTTGTTTGTGTTAAAATAGATATTTACCTTTTTTATTTTCCAAAGAATGACCAACACAATCCTCTTTATGCAATAAATATAAAATATTTGTTCACTTATTATGTTATACCAAATATAACTTGTTCCGTATCAAAAAATTATGACACCACCGCTTTCTTGCTGCCTATTACTTGAAGTTTGCTGCGCATTCAGTTATATATAATTATGCTGAAGGAAATCACCAATGCCTTCAATACAGGGCTACCAATTGCATGTGCTTTAATTCTTCTTCTTATTATGTTCGTTCCATTATCCTCAAAATAAACAACTATCTATTCAACTTAATATATGCCATTAAGGCATAAAGACCTCGATCCTTTGGTTATATTTTTGAACAATACATATATTAAATAAATAATATGCTAATAAAAACTATTCAATGTTGGTAAAATAAAGGCAACTAATTCATAAATATATATTTTTTATTGATTATGTGAAGGTTTTATAATATTATTAATAAGTTCAATAGATTCTAAATGAAGAGGATTATCTTTATCCAACTGCTGGGCTAACTGCATTGCGCAATTGATAAACATTTGCAAATGAGTTTGATTACCTTGCAACCAAACTCTTGGTAAAATTAAATTGACAAGTTGAATTTTTGCAGTAGCATCAATTAAATTACTCACTTTGATACCGCTTATTAAATATTTGTTCAAAAGTGCATTTATTGCTAGTTCTTTAAGTGTATTATCGTTCAATATACCTTGCCAACTAGTAATATTTCTTAAAAGTTTCAAGCCGCTGGCAAACTGCCGTTGAAAAAAGGGATTTTTTGTTTCAGCCAATCGCGGCATTATTGGGATGAAAACATCATGTTCCAGGGACGTTTTTATCTTGTTTAATACGGCGTTAAATAGATTATGGAGTGCTTTACTATCAGGGCCCAAAGTTGGATATTTCCTGATATATCTCCCAACGACACCAACAAGTCTTAATGTTTCAGAACTCGACAGTGGGTCCCAGCATTTTTCAATCATTACCGTTATTTTAGGAATGATTATCTTCTCTATTAACGTTGGCAGTAAATTTAAATCAGGGTCCTTACTAAGGCTATTTTCTGTTTCGTCATCGTGTAAACCGTAAAGTGCCAATGTACGGTACCAATCCATTTTTTCCAAATCCTTAGTATCAGTTAGTGGGTCCCAAAAAATTAAATTCAATCTTACTAATGGACTAACAACTTTTGGGAGACATAACGTTGCATACGCTTCAGTGTAAACTGACATATCTGTTAGTCTCCACTGTTCGAATTTGATTAGGATACTTGCAATAGAAGAATAATCATCTACGACATCTTCAAAAACGGCATTTACTTCAACGTTAATTTGTTCTCGTTCGTTATCAAAATATAAACTCTCTTGTTGAGGAATTTCATCGTCGCTAGACATGCCTTCCACATGACGTGGTTCTCCTGTAGATTCTCTGGCTCTTCTGCGACGTGTTCTACGACCTTCCCTCTCCACTGCTCTTCTCATTTTTTCTTCATCCTCCGGAGCCCGTTGTCCTAAAGACCGTTTACTCAAATTTGTCACTTCATCAGCCTGGTCACGAACATCCTGACGTCTTCTTTCCATCAATCTATCTGATTTTTTAGCCATTAGTTCTATTGCCTTCTGTTCAAGTAAAGTAATTACTGCAACTTTTTCATCGAGACATTCTACTAAGTCAGTAATATAACCACGCAATTCTTGATAGAATCTAAACTTTTCAGCTGCTTTAGGAGCTCCAATTTTGAGTGTAGTCAATTCTTCTGCAACATCTATTAAATCATCCTGCACTTGTCTTAATTGCCTCTCATGCTGAATTTTTCGGTTTTCTGTAATTTCAAATTCCTCCTTTAGTTTAGCCAAAATAGCTTCTGGAGTTCTTGGAACACCAGGATCAATTTTTGTTGCATAAACATTCTGTTGATATTGTGTCTGAGTCTGTAGTAAATTATTGTATTCATTATAAGCCAATTCATGATTAATAATTGCTCCAGTCACTCCTTTCCTTATCTGTTGGTCTTCCCACTCATTAACTTCTTGATCTGAATCCTGAGCTTCATAGAATTGTTCCCTACGGCGTTCTTGATCCCTTTTAACAGGATTTGCACCCATGTCTACCAAATTTAAAAAATGTATATTACAATTACATATATTATAATTGTACTTACCAATTCTTTCTTCATCACTGCCATCATTCTCATCTTCCCGAATATGTCGACCTTTATCTTCAGGTTCTTCATCCTCTATAGGTACAAAGTCACCCAACTCTCTAGCTCTTTGTCTCTTTTTTCTGGCAGCATGTATCATTGCAGCATCAGGTATAGCACCAGATTCCAAAACTCTCTTAAAATTATCTGGTTTTGAAAATCTATGATTCACATCAACATCTTCATCATCTGATGACATATCATCTTTTCCAGCACATAAAGCATCACGTCCACTAAGAATTGGTGCTGGTGGAGGACTAGGTATTTTGTGGTTAACAACAATCACCAAATCATTGTCCATAGAAACATCCACAGCACATTTATTTTTTATTTTATTCTCTTCATCCTTGATCTTTAAGTCTTTGGCCTCTTTCTTTTTACGTTCCTTCTCATACATTCTCATCATCTTCTTACTATGTGAAGATTTTTTAACTTGAAAAACCTCTTCACCCTCTTCTTCAGTTTCAAAACTTAACAAAGATTGTTTCTTCTGATCTTTCTTGGATTTTTCTTTCTTTTTGGTTTCCTCTTTGGACGCTTTTGGGGCTTCTGAAGCCTTGGACTCCATTTCGTCTTCATCATCATTTTGTTCTGAAAATACACGTCTTTGTATACTTTTCTTGGGTTTCCTAAACAGAGACATATTTCTAGGTTAGAACCAGTTGATTTTTGGAGATCGAAACTTATTAAACGTATTGAACGTCAAAGGATAATATATAAACATACACCGTTGCCGCTACAATAAATTTCAGTTAATTAGAATTCATATATTATGAAATTGTACAATATTATGTTAATATTGATATCATTCCATAATATTTATTGTCAATAAAACTCGTAATATAATAATAATAATTATATTACAAATAAATTCATAGCGAGTTGCAGTGGATTTTTGTAAAATGGGCAACATTGTAATGCAAGTCCATATAATTGCCGAGTTTGAATTATTAGATGCAGTAAAGAATATTCGATTGTACTCTTTATTTCCTGACTCAGTATACGTTATACTTTTGTAATCATACAGTTATAATCGTGAAGTGTACACAAATAACCCAAATCATTGTCGAAACATTTGAGGTTATTTTATCTGATAACTTATTATTTCCATTAAGAAAATATGGAAAAGAATAACAGGAAACCCGCTACAAAAAAAGCGAAAACCAGTGGACCTTTAGCCAAGGCGTACTTGATTTTCTACAATTTCGCTCAAACCATAGGGTAATTACGTTTACGTTTTATTTGTATATTCACATTCATAAATTAATATAATAATGATATTAATTAATGACTTTTATTTGAAAGTGACTTTTATTAGAAGTAAATGAAATATGATGATTTCCAACGTAAAATTATATTTTAATTCATATTGAAATTAAAATACTTACAATCCAGCATTATTTAAGTAGTTAATTTTGCTATTGATTGACTTGGTAATTAATAACGAATAGTTATTAGTTTTAATTTTCCTGCAATTTGCATGATTTAGTTTTATGGAATGCTGATATAATTACGAGAAAAGAAGAATGCACCTTCATCGTAATTATTTATCAAATAAAAAAATGCTCATATTCGCTCCAAATAAATCTACTTAAATACTATTTATATGTTTTTAAGATTTAAATAATAATTTAAATAACGTATTTTCTCTATTAGAATTAAATCATATTTACAAATATTGATAGTTCCAATACTACTTTATTTTCTCAAGTCTTTGGAAAGTGGAATTATACCAGTTTTGTTTCATAATATTACTTACTTTTCAAAAAATATAATTTAAATGAGTAAATTATTCATTTGATGTTCTGATGTCATAGAATACATTTAAGAACATTTTTGAAAGAAACACTACTGTACTAACTTAAATAGACCAATTGCTAAAACGTGCTTCCATTTAAAAAAGAAAGGTGCTTAAGTCACTTGTGTAAGCTTGTACAAGCAATATTTTCTATTGTTCTATTATTGTGAACATGTTAATGGTTTTCTTAATGCGTCAACTTATTACGAGTCATGTTCAATTGCATAAAATTCCATATAAACAAGTTTTTTTTTTTAAATTTTGAATTAAGCATGTAGATTTTTTAAAAATTATTATTAAAATAATTTATTAGCCAGTTATAAACAACCTAAATTGATAATACACTTTAATTATAAAATGTAAAATAAATTAATTGTATATAATTAACTGAATACAGTGGAACCTCGCTTAACGAGGATTTCGTTTAACGAGCAAAATGAATTGTAAGAAAAATTACTCGCTTAACGAGCGACGTTGAGAAGAGAAGATTGCACGCCTGCTACATCATTTTTAAAACTTGTATACACATATTATGTGTATTATTGTATATGTTTCACTATACGAGTAAAAATCTGGAAATTTTGGTACGGATTAAACTAGTTAAGCGAGGTTCCACTGTATATCTGGTCTCTGGTCTGTATATTGTTTCTCAACCCAAATCTTAAGGACTAGAAAATATAACAAATTCAATTCTCGAAAAAAATACATTTTTATGGTGGCTATTGATTGTAGGATTTATTTTAGTAAAATCCAGGTGAGAAGTTCTTGGTCCAATTAACTGTAAAGGTAGTTTTTAGATACATTCCAAACATAGAGAAATTGTAATTATAGAGATGATCATAACATTGACATACTCTTTGAAAATCTAAATAGAAGACCTTCAATTATGTCGTAAATAGAAATGGTAATGATCATTATTAAATAAGTGTGAGTTCAAACTGATTTCATCAATTTCATATATAGAAAGAGGGTAGTAATTGCCAGTACTAAAATATAAAAATTCTTCCCGAAAAGTTATTGGTACTATAGGATTATTAAAATTTTGGCAATTATTAAGTTTCAAACTCTATACGTTTACGCCGTTTTCAAAATACAAGCGAATAAATAAAAATGTGTACGTATTGACATAGATGCATAAAAAACACCTGTTTTAAATATACATCTATCTTTATATATATTCAAACATCGATAACCTTTGATTTGTTTATCTTGTCATTCTCATCTTTACGCTGTGAAATGTAAATTACCGGACAGGGACGGACTGTCAACTTCGGGGGCCAGGTTTTGGAGACCTGTACTAACACTGTTTAGAGCAGCGGTTTCCAAACTGAGGGGCGCCAAAAATTTTTGATAAATTAATTTTGATACCATAATATCTTCAAATAAATAAAACGTGTCTATATTATTTAATCTATTAAAACAATAAAAGGTAAGGAGGGCGCGGAAAAAAAAATCGGGGAGGCGCGGAAAAAAAATTGTTTTCGGGGAGGCGTAGTAGCATAAAGTTTGGAAACTGCTGGTTTAGAGCAGCGGTCGCCAAACTTTTTGACCTCACGGACCAGTTAATTCATAATTTAAATCCCGCGGACCACTAATAGGATAACTTAACATGATGAGTAAGTATATTCCACATTTTTCTGCGGACCAGCGAAATTTTCTCGCGGACCACCACTTTGGCAACCGCTGGTTTAGAGCCTTCTACTAATACTCTCTGGGGGACCTCGATTGAATGGAGTCCTGGGCTACAACCCAAGAAGTCCATAACTAAATCCGCCTTTGTTAACGGATAATTATATAATAATAATTTTGCTCTTAACTATGTAACTCTTATATTTGTGGATATTTAATTTAGATTATAGTAAATAATCACTCGTTTTTGTTATATTAACACGTTAAGGACGGCGCTTTTCGGGTTGCCTGCCCCTAGAAAATTTTTCGTGGACGCCTATGGAGTGAGTGAAACGTCAAATATTCGTTAAACGTTTAAATTTCTTATACACTTTTTAATGATATTGAAGCAATTGATAACAATTGTGCGAAAAATATTGAAATTTTCATTCAATTGTACCTGCCGCTGCTCAGCTTCTAAACAATCGAAGCGAAGATATTGTTTCTGGTAAGAAAAAAAAATCTTATTTTTTGAAACACTCCTTTTTGAAATACTCCTATAAGTCGAGGGTTTTCTATAAAATTTAGTGTTGCACCGTAGAAAAAAAATATACATCGAGTGAGCATCGAGTCTTTCTACCATTTCATACCTTTCTTTTCAACCCCCCCCTTGAAATGTGGGAGTTATTTCTGCCGCACCCTGTACATACACGAATAAGGTTTTGCAATTGTTGTTTCAGCTGGAAGAAAATATCTATTTTGATAATAAATATGAATTATAATGAAAATGACGATAGTTCTTCGGAAGAATCTGTAAGTTTTAAATCAACACAATGTTCTCGTTGGCTTTCGTCCTCCTCAGAAGAGATGAGTGATATTGCTACCTAAGACGAGGGTACTGATGATGAAAATAACCATTTACAACAAATTTTTAATAATAGATAATGGATACCTATTATGAAAAAGAGACATGTTGATCTATAATATGCTCAGGAAGATACATTAATCGACATGAATATAGATTTCAAGCAAAACAAAAACGAGGAGCCATTTTAAGCTTGATGAACCGAAATGGGGTAAAATTTATAAAATGTACTGATAAAAGGCCAGTTTCCATATTAACGACCAGCAACAAACATATGTGTGCTACAATTGAAGGCAAGAGCGGAAAACTGAAACCTGATGCTGTTTTTGATTATAATAATTCAAAGAAAGGAGTTGATGTTGCTTATTAGATAACATCGTATTATAACTGTTTACGAAGAAGTGTTAAGTGGTATAAAAAAAATATAATAGAATATAAAAACGCAGCTTGGTATATACATAAAAATGGCTAAAAATATGATTTGTTAAAATTTCGAGAAAAAAATATTGATAAACTAATGAATGACGACGATACGGAGATGCAAGCAAATCAAAAACATTTCATTGAAACGTACTCTGGTACAGCAAGACAGGCAAGAAAGCTATGCAGATAATGTTATAAAACAATATATTCACGGGAAGGTAGTGCAACTGCCACTAAAAAAGCAAAAAAAAGTTGTTACATATTGCGCACAGTGTTATGATCAACCGACACTGTGTATCAAATGTTTTGAAGATGTTCATAAAAATAAATAAACATTTCTATTATTGAATGATCCTATTTTATTTTTGTTATATTCAATAAATATACTCAACAGGGTCCGAATTTTATTGAAACACAGAAAAAGTGCTATAGGTTTTATAATAAGCAATAATAATAATTGATCATTGCAATTTCTATTCAAGTCGAATATATCATCTTGTGCATATTCAAGCTCTAAGCTTGTATTGTATTTGAATAAATTAGCAATGTTTTTTTAGAAACAGAAATAATATCTGCTTATGGTAATCATATTGTATTTTCAATGTCGTTGCGCTTCGATTACTTGAGCTGAGAAGCGGCAAGTAGCATTGAATAAAAATTTCAAATATATTTCGCAAGTTAAATTGTAAAGTATGCCTAAATTATGTCACAATATCACGTATTATTCTAAATTGCTTCAAGAATTATTAAAATATGTATAAGAAATGTATTGGCGTTTGAAGTTTGTAATTGACTTAAGATATTTGTGTCAAATCAGTCAAAATCAGTGGCGTACATAGCAACAAAACTATTATTTATAATTAATGACCCACCGGTGGGTCAGGCCGTCGTCAATGTATTAAGATTATTTGATGTAATGTAACATGGGATATATATATTTCAAATAATAAGTTGTACATTGCATATAAGATAACTTTATTTATGGATACATGGATAAATTGTGTATGCGTTTTAATAAATCAAAAAAAAAGTAATATGTATATGCAAATAGATTATTTTTATTTATTGTGTTTCAGATGGAGTTACCTTATGTATCAAGTAATTGATTATTATATGGACTCAGATGTCAATAAAGTATCGTTGTACGAGAAAGTGAAATGGACGGTTATATTTTTTCAAAACGCAGCTCTTCTGGAAGTGGTCCATGCTGTTATTGGAATCGTTTCTTCCAGCCCTATGATAACGATCCAACAGGTGGCGTCCAGAGTTATCGTTGTTTGCGGCGTCCTGATGGCCACAGAACTCCCCAGGAAGTCAATCGGATTTCCGCTTTTGCTCTTCGCCTGGTCAATTACGGAAATAATCAGATATTCAAATTACGCACTGAATTTGATGAACTCTGTGCCGCATTTCCTCGTCTGGTTGAGGTAAATCATGATGCTGATATCAAGAATCGAATAAAAATCGTTAATAACCGCATACAGGTACTCGACTTTCATCATTTTATATCCGATTGGAGTCACCGGTGAATTGCTATGTTTATATTCTGCCCAGCAAGAAGTCGGGGATACCGGACTCTGGACAATCTCCATGCCAAATACATATAACGTTATTTTCAATTACCGCTACTTCCTAATAGCAGTTATGTCTTTGTACATTCCGTGTAAGTAATATATTTGATATACTTTAAACATCTTATTGATATCTTGCTTATTTTTCAGTGTTTCCGCAGATGTACTTGCATATGGTTTCCCAAAGAAAGAAGGTTCTTGGCAAGGCGAAAAAAATGAATTGAATCATACATTATTGACAATTGTTTTTTTTACTATTCATTTCCTCTCATTGTTTCTTTTGATTTAAATAAATTTCAACTTAACTGTTTACATGTTTATCAATATCAGCAAGTCATTTGACAGTGAATGGTTTTTGTAGATAATCAATTTAATGAATACACTTAATAATAAAAAAAAAATTATTCGATAAATGTCCTTGGTACTCGACTTAAATGACGATACTTCGATTCCGCCAATGCCTTCTCTAATTCTTCTGTTATATGCATTACATTCCTTGGGTCTGCTTCCAGAAAGACATGCTTTAGCTCATCTGCTTTCTCTTTGTCTTTCAAAACTAAATCCATTGTTATCAAAGGAATTACTTGATCTAACAAAGATCTAGATGATACCTAGAACAAACGTTTAAATCGCTTAAATATGTGTCAAATGAAAATAATATAACAAAATATTAGAGCGAATAGTATATACCTGTATTTCAAACCTCCAATCTAAATTGTAATAAGTATATGGATCCTTAATGAGTTGCTTTTTCAATATTTCTGATATTTCTTCACTCTTTGACCTATAGAACTCGTATAGAACATTCTGTTGATCACATGAAAATCCAATTGTTAGAATTGAGTCCCGAAAGTCAGCTTCATTTAACTACAATATTAAGTTATTATATATCTTTTCAAAATTAATTAATTACCTTGTGTCTACAGGCAAGTATTAACAGATTAATAAGACCATATATACAATTTTGGACAGTATGAAATTCAATATTAAGATTTGTTGCAGTTCTATTGTACATCATATTATTTGGTCCATTGTTGATGAAGCCAATTGCTAATTTGCAAAAATATACTATATCTGGAAAAGAATGAATATTCAGATTAGACATAACCAATTAAGATATTAATGGAGAATTAAATTAAATACCATCTACTGAGTGTTTAGTTAACAGATTTAAATGCTCTTTGTGATCATTTCTAAAAGATAGAAGCATATTTAGTTCTTTTGGTGAAATAAATCCAATATGAAAATATGTTTATGATTTTTGTACAAAAAAAAAGAACTGTCTGAAAACATCAACAAACCAAATGCATTTGACATATCAAAGCAGTCATCTGTCAAAGCTGTTATAAGTTGTTAGATGGCGCAACTGTTTCTTAAAAGATTGTTTACTTTTGACGATTTTACAGCATTTTCACTTTGTGCCCTTTGTGCTTCATTCATTTAATACTTAAATTAATAAATAATGAAGTCATTAAACGTTCTATGCTAAAAATAAAAAGCTTTCGAACAAAAAAAGTTTTATTAAATAGTCAACTTACATAGAATGTGAAATCACATTTTAAAATATTTAACATGGATCGCTTAATAATAACACCATTTCATAATTCAGGATAATTTTTACTAAAAAAGTCAATGTCATGAATCATTGTCATGGTTGCTAACAAATTGTCTATATCATTCACTGAAAACCACTGAAAACCTTTGTCTTCTGCATTCAATAAATTTCCAACATCTTCTTCATCAACCTATTGACTGAGGCAACTTTAATTCTAGTTTTTTAAAGATATTTTCTTGGCGTTGTCTTTCAATTGCAATCTTTTTTATATTAAATGCGACTATACATAAACTTTGTCGCATTAATGTTATATTGTCAAAATCTGATGGAGCCACGAAACAACATTTTCTTTGAGTGCCCTTAACAAATAAATTCAAAACAAATCAATATTAAATATGAACTATTCTCTGATCCAAAATCGAAACTTTACACCTTTCTTAATCAAATTATTGATAGCCACAACCAATTATCAAGCCATCATGAAATTCTCGCTGTATTGTGTACAAATCAAGTGATAGTGTTAATCTTTACTATAATACTACGGAGGCTGGCAAAATGGTGTCAAGGTTGTTCTGTGCGCTAGCCACAAACAAGTTAAAAATTAGAAGACGAGGGGAGGTTGGTTAACATATGTTCTTGAATTCTAATTCCATTTTTTTTTTTCGTGTGCATATTTTCAATTTCTAATAATAGAATACAAGCATTTTACTTAATTATAATAGGAAATTATATAATAAATACATATTTAGATTTAATTGAATAAATTCTGTAACTATAATATATCCAATTTATTGTCTTCTATTTACATAACAAATATAAATTACTTTTTATATCTATTTTCTTCGTGCACATATTTCAAGAAGTAGAAGAAATCATTTTACTGTCGTTCCAGCCAATCTACATTGTAACAGCAATAGAAAGTTAATATATTAGCCAACATCACTAAACTAGGCAATAATTCAAATGCATTTATACTATTCACGTATTCTGTGTTTCGGTAACTAATACAATTGATAATAATTAAAATATTGTGGTGTTCAAGCTTCACAATGAATCGGATTAGGTTGGATAATCCCTCCAGGTCCGGGAAGAGCAGACTGGCCATTGCTCAAAAAGTCATCGACTCGTTTGGCAGCTTGTCTTCCTTCCGCTATAGCTTTAACAACTAAGCTTTGACCTATGCGGCAATCTAAAAAGTATGAAACATATTTTAACATTTTAATTAATTTAATCATTTTCATTTTTATTATTACCACCGGCTGCAAAAACATTGGACACTTTGGTTTTGTAATCTTTTGTCTCAAAGCTGGATAAGGCGCTGTATGTCAGATCTAACTCTCTAGCAATAACTCTTTCCGGTCCAACAAAACCCATAGCCAAAAGGACCAAATCGGCTTTGTAAATTTTCTCGGTACTCTCCTTCTGATTCATCTTCCATAATCCAGTATCATCTCTTTTCCATCCAGCATTAATTGTACGCACGCCGCAAACATTACCTTTGCCGTCATCCATAAATTCCTTTGTCAATGTGTCAAACACTCTGGGATCAGATCCATGTCGAACTTTAACTTCCTCATGACCGTAATCAACCCTGAATAATCTTACAAGCAGTGGCCACGGGACTTCTTTGCTTCTTTCGTGCATCGGTTCTGGTAGCAATTCTAAAGAGACGATCGACGATGCTCCTTGTCGAAGTGATGTTGCGATGCAGTCGCATCCAGTGTCACCACCGCCGATAACAATTACATTCTTATCCTTGGCGTGGGGACCATCTTTGTGTACTCCCATCTGTTTTTTTTGCCAGTTTTCTAGAAATTCCATAGCAAAGTGGACGCCCTTCAATTGGCGACCCATTATAGGAAGATCTCTTGGCCAAGTTGCACCTGTGCAAAGTACAACAGCATCATACTCTTCACTTAAATCTTTAGCAGAAATATCTTTTCCAATATTAACGTTTGTTTTGAAGATTATTCCTTCCGCAGTTAACAGATCGACACGTCTCTGAACTATGGTTTTGCTCAGCTTCATCGTGGGAATACCATATTGAAGTAATCCACCAACACGATCGTTTCTCTCAAAGACTGTCACCAAATGCCCACATTTGTTTAATTGATGAGCGCACGCTAAGCCGGACGGTCCGGAGCCAACGATTGCAACCGTTTTTCCTGTTCTTATTGATGGTATCTGTGGCACAATCCATCCGTTTTCAAACGCATAATCGATTATAGTGCATTCAATATTTTTAATGGTAACCGAAGGTTCCGATATACCAAGTACGCAGGCTGTTTCGCATGGCGCAGGACAAACTCTACCAGTAAACTCTGGGAAATTATTCGTTTGCAGCAAGTGATCCAGAGCTTGCTTCCATTGATTTTGGAAAACTAGTAAATTCCACTTTGGTATGATATTGCCTAATGGGCATCCGTGGGTTTTAGATTGACAAAAAGGTACACCGCATTCCATACAGCGAGCAGCTTGTACCCTCAAACCCTTGCGAACATGTTGGAAATTGTAAATTTCATTCCAATCTTTCATCCGCTTCTCGGCAGGCCTGTACAAGCCAGTCTCTCGAGGGTATTTCATGAATCCTCGAACTTTGTCGAGAGCACGTTCCGCCTTCCTTTTTTCAACATGCTGATCTGGAATTGCGTCCTCGATGTCCATGATTTTAGGTTCGTGATTGCCGTTCTGAATTTTCACGCTATTGTTAACTTTCTGCTCGATAGCTGCCCGTTTTAGTGCACGTTGATATTCGTATGGGAAAACTTTAATAAATTGTTTCATCTTATTTTCAAAATCATTCAAAATATCTTGAGCGACAACACTTCCAGTTTGTTCAATGAATTCTGTCAATAATTCCTTGATAAGCAGTAAATCGCTGGGTTCCTCCAACTTGGATAGTTCCACCAATTCCAAATTACATTTGCTTTCAAATGTATCATCAATATCCCAAACGTATGCAATCCCGCCAGACATACCAGCGGCAAAATTCCTGCCAGTCAAACCTAAACATTTAATGTAAATATTAATATAATATTTAATATTTATTTTCTTTATATACCTAAGATCAAAATAACGCCACCAGTCATATATTCGCATGCATGGTCTCCTACTCCTTCAACCACAGCAACGGCTCCAGAGTTTCTAACAGCAAACCTTTCAGACGCAATTCCTCGCATAAAAGCTTTTCCAGAAGTGGCACCATACAAACATACATTTCCAACAATAACATTTATGTGCGATTCAAATGGAGATACTTTCGGTGGATATATAACAATGGTGCCACCAGATAAACCTTTGCCTAAAAGAAAAGAAAAACACAATTTATGTATTTATACATAATAACAAAATATAAGTAATCTAATTACCAACGTAATCATTGGCATCTCCTTCTAATGTGCACGTAACACCTTTGGCTAGAAAAGCGCAAAAGCTCTGTCCTGCGGAACCTGTTAAATTTATATTAATTGTTTGACCATCTGGTAATCCATCTTCGTAGTATTTTCTGCAATTTATAAATCACAATATTATCTTCTATGTTAATCGATAAACTTGAATATTTTTACTTAGAAATGTGATAACTGAGTGTGCTTCCAAAAGCACGACATTCATTGGTAATGTTCATATGTATGTCAACCGTTGGCTCAGTTCCGTCAATAACCGGTTGAGATAGTTCAATCAATTCATTATCTAAACGTAGTTCCAGTTGGAAATCTTGCGTTATTGAACCACCTTTAATATTTACCCCTGGTCTTAAATGTAAAGCGTTCTGCAGAATCAAATTTAGATTCAATGTTCTCGCTTTCGAATTGCCTGTATTCGATTCCATGAGGAGATCGGTGCGTCCTATTAATTCTTGGTACGTGCGAACACCGAGTGAGGCCATATGCTGTCGTACTTCTTCCGCTAACATAAACATGTAGTTCACGACGTGTTCGGGTTGTCCGCTGAACTTCTTTCTGAGTACGGGATCCTGTGTTGCTATACCAACGGGACAGGTATTTAGATGGCATTTTCGCATCATAGTGCAACCCATGACAATCAAGGGAGCCGTACTGAAACCCACCTCATCCGCACCCAATAGAGCTGCAACTACCACATCGAAACCTACAGTGATAAATAATATCATGCTTTCATATTAATATGTATAAGTAAATATTATATTTTACCTGTTCTTATTTGACCATCTGCTTGTAAGACAATTCTGGATCTTAAATTGTTAAGTACAAGCACCTGGTGCGTTTCAGCAATTCCAAGTTCCCAAGGTAAACCTGCACTTTTGATGCCAGTCCAACTGCTAGCGCCAGTTCCCCCATCATGTCCAGATACAACAATGTGCTCTGCTTTTCCTTTGGCAACACCAGATGCAACGACTCCAACGCCAACCTATGTACATATAATTGATTAACGGTTACTCCAATCATTAGACAGCTTATTTAATTATACCTCTGAAACCAACTTAACAGATATTCTAGCTTCTGGGTTGGCACACTTCAAGTCGTAAATTAATTCGGCTAAATCTTCAATTGAGTATATGTCATGGTGAGGAGGTGGCGATATCAAACCAACGCCGGCGACGGAATGACGAGTCTTTGCAATGTCTGCAGAAACTTTATATCCCGGCAACTCTCCGCCTTCACCAGGTTTAGCGCCTTGTGCCATCTTGATTTGGATATCATCAGCATGTGCTAAGTATGATGATGTTACCCCGAATCGACCGGATGCAACTTGCTTTATTGCAGATCTGCTCTTGTTGTCCAAATATCTTTCCGGATTCTCGCCACCTTCACCAGTGTTACTTTTCCCTCCAATCTTTTTAGAAATAATAGTAAGTATTATAGGAAATGCGCTAATAATAATTTATTTACCTTATTCATTGCTACAGCTAAAGTTTGATGTGATTCTATACTGATTGAACCAAAACTCATGGCCCCCGTCACGAACCTCTTCACAATTTCCGAGGCGGGTTCGACTTCGGACAATGGAAGTTGGTGATCTAAAGTTCTTAATAGAAGTCTGCCTCTAAGCATGCAATTTCTAACGGATTGCATAGTTGATTCTTGGAACATCTTGTAATCATTCTCATTTTTAGTCTGTGCAGATATTTGTAATGCAGCAATACTTTCCGGTTGATTTAAATGTTGTTCACCTCCGGCTCGCCAATGGAAATTACCGATGTCTCTGAGTACCAAACGGTCTGGAGCTAATTTATAGGTATTATTGTATCGTTCAAAACTTTCCATTGCCAGCATGTCAAGAGTAACACCTCCAATTCTTGATGGGGTTCCTAAAAAAATAAGAAGTAATTAGTATTTCAAATAATTCAGTCAAATACAATTCCATATTAATTACCTTTAAAACATTTGTCGATGACATCATCTGCCAAACCGACGGCCTCAAAAATTTGAGCGCCCTTGTAAGACTGCAGAGTGGAGATACCCATTTTGGCCATAACTTTGCTGATTCCCGTTTGCATGGCCTGTGAATAATTCTCATATATAACTTCATCTGTAAATGACGCGTCCAAGACACCGCTCTCTCTTAAACTCCTCGCTAATTCCATTGCTAAATATGGGCAAATCGCATCTGCTCCATAACCCAGCAGTACACAAATATGATGAACCTCGCGAATCTCCGCCGACTCTACGATCAGAGCTACTTTCATCCTAGATCTAGTTTCAATTAAATGATGATGTACGGCACCTAAGAAAAATGTATTATTTAATAAAATAGAAATAAACCATTAAAATGAATAAGGATAATAATTAAATATACCAAGGGAGAGTAAGCAGCTGATTGGTACCCTCTCTTGACCGGCATTACGATCGGACAATATTATTATTTGGTGTTTTTCAGATGCTTCTTCTGCTTCTTTACAGATTTCCATAAGACGCGGGACCATTCTATTCGGACCGTCTTCTGCAGGGTAGGTCAAGTCAATGATTTTCGATGACCAGTTCCGGTGGTTTGTTAATTTCAATACATTCAGGTCAGAAATGGACAGAATAGGTTGTTTTAACCATAAGCGATGCACCTAGGCTTATAAATATGTGATTATAAATATATAGAATTACATTATATTGTCACTGACTTGTTTAGAGCTGGGTTGCAAGATATTAGCTTCTGGACCTATCGGACATTGCAAAGACATAACAACTTTTTCACGAAATGGATCAATAGGTGGATTTGTAACTTGCGCGAAGAGCTGCTTGAAGTAATCATAAAGAAGAGGTGTAAACTGAGAGAGACATGCTAACGGCACATCGTTGCCCATTGAACCCAGCGCTTCTTTTCTAAATAAAAAAATAAATTATTAGAGAATTCGTACAAAATATTAAATCGTAATTAACTTACTTGCTTTGAATCATCGGAAGAAGGAGCATATAAATGGTTTCAGTTGAATAGTTAAACAGCGACAACCTTTGGTCGGCTAAGCCGCTGGGCTGATATTCGGCATCCAGCGAATGACCGGCTTCCAAATGGGCCTTCCGAAAATCATCCATGGTAATCTAAAGCAGTAAAATTCTAAATAACAGAGAGAACGCACGGACAAAGGATATGCAAAGCACAATTATAAAGCATAGAACGTTGTCGAATTCATTTTCTGTCCATAGCAGCTGCGTACAAAAGAAAAATTGAAAAAGAAACACAAGTTATAAAACCAAAAGCAAGGGCCTATCGTACCACATAAATAGTAATTTACGTGTTTAAGTTCCATTTATATATATTTATGGGAAATGTAAATACAAAAAAGATGGCATCGCGTAATGAACAAAAAAAAAGCATACACAAATATTATGCGACTAAAATCTAATACATTATTCATCTATATTAGATAAAATATACTTAAATCTGGATTTTTAGTAATAAACACAAGATGTAATTCGTTTTGTATGTACTGGAAAGTGTTGAGATGCTTATAGAATAAACTTTAAATATACCAAAAAGCTTAGCTTAGATATGATATTATACCGAAAACATAGATACAGAACAGATAAATAAAGAACACAAATATCTGCAAAAAAATAAGACACATCTTTTTATCGAACACTTTCCAATCCTCCGATTGTTGTTAAGTGTATCATTGTATAATATTTGAGGTGGGTAAAACACCTATTTTTGTTGATGTAATCATGATGAAAATAAGGAATGTGTCTTAATTTCGCTACTCTAAGAATTTTGAAAATGTATGTTCCACTCACCATCTGTAGTCGGAAAACGTGCAAAAAAAACAGAAAAAAATATAAAAAAATTAATCAATAATTAATTCATGGTTTAAAAACACAATATGTATACTGTTTATATAAAAAAAAACTATTAAATGTATGGATATTCTTAAACGCAATATTTTTTTAGTATGTTTACCTGTTCTTTGAGCCACTCTGTATGTGGACGTGATTTAGCGATAGTCTGCTTCAAAGCTACATCCTGTATAAATGATTTTTCTTCTGTATCAATCAAAAGCATCCTTCCCGGTTTCAAACGACTCTTTAAAATAACCTCTGATGGATCAACGTCATAAACGCCAACCTGTAAGCCGATAAATTACTAACACACTTTTTATACTGATTGCGATTATCTACCTCACTAGCCATGACCATAATATTATCTTTGGTAAGGTAAAACCTGGAAGGTCTCAGGCCATTTCTATCCAAGATTGCACCAATGTAGCGACCGTCTGTAAACGAAATCAGTGCTGGTCCGTCCCATGGTTCCATGATGCAAGAAGCCCAATGGTAATAATTTCGTTTCTCCTCAGACATCGTAGGGTCATTCTGCCAAGCTTCTGGAACCATCGTCATTACAGCCTAAACGAGTTAAGAGAGAACAGAAAGAAAAATGATATTTAATTCCTTTTTTTTTCTCGTAGTTTCTGAGTATTCTTTCGCATTTCCGCTACTAGAACAAATGACGTTAGATAATTGAGAGGAGATTACTACATTGAAGATTATTATGTGTCGATTCGTTTTGGTCATACATACTTCTGGAAGACTCCTTTTGCCTGCGTGCACAAGAAATTCGAGCACACAATCCGCGGAACCACTATCCGACAAGTTAGGTTCGACGACGGGATAGAGAGATTGTAATGACTGACCGAAGACGTCGCTTTCCATTACACCTTCCCTGGCCTTCATGAAATTAACATTTCCACGAAGAGTATTTATTTCGCCGTTGTGAGCTAACATCCTAATGAAAATTGATATTAGTTCGATATGTTCTTCCCATCATCTTCTTCATCTTATATACCTCAAGGGGTGTGCTCTTTCCCAACTAGGAAATGTGTTAGTGGAGAATCTCGTGTGGACCAATGCCAAATAAGTCTCGAACAAGGGATCACACAAGTCGGTAAAGTAAGTCCACAACTGATCGGATGTCAGTTGGCCCTTGTAAACTATAATTCGTCTGCTCAACGAGCAGATGTAAAAACGTTTTCCTGGTGCTGGGATGACATGCGAAGACCTCTTCCTTAGTACGAAGAACTGTGTATCTAATTCTTCATCCGTTATGTCACCACCATTATAGTATACGAACACCTAACGATGCATTTCGTTGATTATAGAATAACGTTACAAGTATTAGCTTACCTGTCTCATGAAGGGCTCCGAATTTCTCGCCATCGTGCCAATGACAGAACTCTCGGTTGGCACAGTTCTCCAAGCAAGCACCGACAATCCAAGTTCTTCTGCGAGTTCTCCGAACTTGGCCTCGGATTCTTGATGGTGAAGTTTATCGAGGAAAATGATGCCAGTCGCATATTTACCGAATGGCGATAGTTGAATATTATCAGAATCCCTGTGGCAAATAACATCCCATCAAATAAATCGTTTTAACCACTATAAAGATAGTTACTTAAGTTGGGCTGCATAAAAATCGTGAGGTATTGCTGCCAAAATACCAGCTCCGTCTCCGGTATCGTTATCGCAGGCACAGGCGCCTCGATGGTTCATGGAAGTTGAAAGACGCTGTGCATCGCGAACAATCTTGTGCGAGCGTTTTCCATCGATGGCAACAATGAATCCGACTCCGCAGGCTTCTTTTTCGAAACTTGGGTCGTACAAGCCTTGTTTAGGTGGCCCTTGCCACGTCTCCGCCATTAATCTCACTGAAACATAACGAAATGTAATTCAAAATAATTAAATGTGTTACGAAAATAAATGATCAATTTCAGTGATTTCGGTTTAAAAATAACACGCAAATTTACATATTGTGATGTTTGCACAAACAGCTCGTGCATGCAGCTCAGACACACATTCTATGCTATGTGCAATATAATTACAATATTATATCAAACAATACTTCTATTTCATTTAATTATAAATGATTGAAAGTGTAATAACATTATTTATAATTGAATACATTTCGAGTATCAAACAGTTTTAATTGTTTTATTTGGATAAAATGAGTTGCATTAACTCTTAATATACAATATATACTTTACTTTTGATATTTCTCAACAAATTAAATCCTTGTTTTTGATAATAAGAAATATTTTATTTACTTGCATATTTACATGCATATTTTGATAATAGAAATAGAATAATGCAAATATTTTCTGTTTATTATTTTATATAAAATAGATGGCTGAAAAAAAATGCAAAAACTTTGAAATACGTTTACATAATATACCTTTTATATTTTTAATACATTAATACATTTGAAGTAACTATACATTCATTTTTAAATAAATTATCCTGAATAAAAAAACACACATAAATATATATGATATAACAAACCAGATAATAATTATGGTACATGAGGGTAATTAAATGAATCGTGTAATTATTGGCTCGATTGAGCATCCAAATGTATAATTGATGTTATTAGAATTACATAATTGATTATTACTATTTTAATACTGTTTGCACAGCGACAGAATTACTAGATTGACCTGTTTTCTATAGTGTTAAAACATACATTTTAATATGTTTCATTAATAAAAAATCTTACTTTTTCGTTTCCTACTTTAAACTTCTAAACATAAAAGAACATAGCATATTTATAACTAACTACTTGCTCTTTATTGGTTCTGCGCATTTTTTCAAAGCTCCCCAAAACAATATTATATTAAAAATCTATAGCCAAAAGGCTTGGTGCCCCTAGGCATGTGCAACATTGTCTTAATGGCGAATTGCAAAATAAATAAAACTAATAGTTGCGTAATCGAGAAGCTCACAAATAAACAGTTTAAAAATAGTCGAAAATACCAAGTTCAAAAAGGCGATATGAACGATATGAATTTTATACACGCGAGTCGCATTTTCCAGAAAAGTTTCTCTATTGTGTCGTTGTAGCAATAATGAACCTCTAATGCACTTGGATAAAAATTGTAAATGTTTTTAGTAGAAACTGTTGCGTTACTACCGTTGTGAAACTCAAGAAGCATACAATGCCGAATATGTACCTTTTCTGGTATATTTCGAGTTTAGAGTAGAGATAAAACGTTGCAATCCATACAGAAATCATTCTGATAGTAATAAAAGTTTAAACATTATGATTTTATGCAATTAATTTGTAAAATCTAGCTATATAGATAAGAAATAATTGTAATGGCTTTTAAATAAAGTTGATAATAAATTTATTAAAGACATGCAGGCATACATACTTTTAATTATTAAATAATTAATAAATGTATATCGAACCAGCAAAACTTTTTCTAAGACTCAATATTCAAGAACTAGTGTTGGACGATGAGGCAGATGAAGTAAATTTGATGGACTAAATGCATAACACAAATATATTGTGAGCAACCATTATTATATTATATAAACAAAAATTAAAAGTATTAAGAGACCTCCACTAAGACTCCGGATTGATATAAGTAATATAAACAAATATAAACTCACCTCACCGTATATGAATGGGAAAACAGTTCCTGGTGTTAGTAGTCATTTTAGTTGAATTTTAGTGTTGTTTGTGATCACACATATGCCCAAACTTGTGTTCAGACATTTGTATTTTTTTTAAGCAAAATTGAATAACACTTGAATATCTTCGTTTTGATTCGCCAAACAATAGAAATAACAATATATATGAAAAGCAAAATCGTTAAAAATAGAGACGAAGTTATACTTTTTTTTTCAGCATGGAACGCATTATCGTATTTTACATTGGTTTATATGGGAAGAACTGTTTCACTATACGAGTATTTCGGTGGCAATCGCAAGCCCTACAACCAAAATCCCGTCTATTGAAATCCCGATGTTCGAAATCCCGAAAAATCTAAAACTTAATAAGATTATTAATTGTTGTTATTTATTGTTAATAACATAAACTAATTTTATTATAGAATATTTCTTATTTTTAAGTTTTATTCTTAATAAATAAAAAATACAATAATAATTAATATTATTTATTGTTATTAAGAATAAATAACAACAATTAATAATCGGGCAAAAGAGCCATCGACCTAGGTCTTAAAAATTTTTTTTTCGGTATCCGTCGTACCTAAAATATAGTGCACTCGGGATTTCGAACGTCGGGATTTCAATACACTTGGGATTTCGAACATCGGACTTTCAATAGACGTTTTTCGGTTGTCGGGCTTGCGAGTATTTCACTGTACGCGTGACATTTTGGAACGTTTAATTCGTTAAGCGAGGTTCCACTGTATAGTGATTCATTCAACAAATTATAATATATTAGCTTCATGTGCAAAATATCATGTTAAAGGTAATTTGCATTATAGAATTAACAATATTTCGTAGAAATTGGTAAACTGTTTTTATTCAGCATTTGCTTAGAACAAACAATTGCACAGATAGCAAAAAAAATGTGGCTAATGTTCTTATCCGAAGATAAGCTAAATAAATCGATTCGAGTGATGTAATGATTCAAAACCAATTCAGACAAAAAAACCAAATTGAAAACATTTTAGCAATACATTTCTATAGAATTTTACATACAATTACGCACTTATAATACAATATACTGTTTTACAAAATAGTTATTTTTATGATTGGGATTATAGCTGCATATGTATAAGTTATAATTTGATTAATTATATTTCTGCGGTAATTTTTTAGTGTTGATGTATTTCATTTTTATGATTCCACCTTAACTTTAGTGTTGTGTTCACGTTAAACACACTTAAGTAAATTATACGATAAATATATTAAATAGGTAATTTAAAAAATCTTTAAAATAACTTATACATTATAATATAAAGAAATATTTTAGTGTTATTTTAATGTCAAGAACAAAGTATGAAAAACTTTTTACAAAACTAATCACGTATATTACAATAAAGATAATAAAATCCTATATGAAATATAGGAACAAAATCTAATAAATACAGATATTAATATTGATCATTTCTCATAAGGATGCGCCTGGTGCTAAATATCTAATCTGTGTTCCCTCCCTCAAACTTTCCCTTACACATGGTTTAAGAATATATTTTATGAATAACAAAAAAAAAATAACATACTTATGTATAACAACAAGATATCGCAGCAGGTTTTATTGATGTTGTTTATAAGCATATTTCGTATTCAGTTTATTTTGGTATTTTCATTTCGTTATTTAATTCATTGTGCAGTAGGAAACTATTCACTTTCTAATATTTTGTGCAGATGATGTTTTTTTTTTAAATTATAAATAGTTAATTTCTTTTTAATATTTCTTCGAAAATTCTTTAGATTTTCCGCATAACAGCTACGTGCCGTGGAACTCGTATATACTGTGATGCCTGCTCTGTTCTTGCCATCCAAACAACTCGATTCCTTTAATTGTGAGACCATTATTATTATTATGTAAGTAAGTGCACAATTGTGGCGAGAGAAACTGACGGACTGGACAAGCTTTGGACCTTGGACCATATATTTCATTTATTTCTTTTAAATTGAATTCAATCGAAAACGCAATTTACAGCAGCCGGTCGTAATGGTAACAATAACGGCAATGGTCTCAATTTGCACGTTACTTATAGAGAAAATAATCGACTTGATAAATTTAGTTATTTCAACCAATGGTTTTCCTTCATTACGGGATAACCTTGGGAACGACTGAACTAACCCTCTCGATTGATAACTCGCACTGCACTTATCGCACCAGGATAAGAATACGTAACGTACGTACATTCACACTGTTTATTTATAGATCTAATTTACTATTTATAGATTTACGTTAATATAAATGAAAAGTTAATAAACAAAACATAAAACAGTTTGCAGTTTCCTATTTTTATATATATATGTTATAGAGGCAGCTTTAATTAATTTTCACATTCTTACGTTAGTTAAAATTTCAATTTCATTTCATACAGAAGATGACTAAGTTTCGATTAAAAGAAAGAGCTTTAATGAAAAGTCAAAACGAGGTTGCTTGATAATAAAAGGAAGTGAGAGAAAAATATAATCTGCACAATGCTTGAATACATATAATTATAATTTATATTATATTATATATGAAATTAAATGAAAAACAATTGTTAATTGTGTCCAGAAATTAACAATGATTTCTGTACAATAATCATCTGAAAGAGATGGTACTTACATAAAACATGAATTCTGAGTTAAGTTTCAATATATACATAAATGACATAATTACACAATATTAACACGTATTTAAAAGAAATAATAAGCGAAACACAATTGTCTTTTTAAAACCAATTCTTCGATTAATATTTCTTATTTATTAAATAATTAAAACCATTAATTTCAGTCAACATCAAAACGACCTTCACATTGATGGTAAACGCCAGCGTGCCAATCACGTGTAACGTTATTACTTAATACACCGATAAATAAACAAGAGTGTGCATTGAGCGAACTTGTAAATACGATCGCATAATTATAAACACATCGGTTATCAACTGTATTCCTGATGTATTATTTACGTTTCATGTACTGATTTATTTTAAATATCATGCTTGTATACTTTATTTTGAAAAATGGAATAAAAGTAGATCAATTATACGAATAGTTCCTGCGTAAATGTTTGACATTTATTTAGCATGCACGTTAACAATTATTTTCAATAATGGGTTAATAAGACGTAGCGCAGACGACCATTAAGAATTTTAAAAGACGTAGTAAATATTGTTGAAAAATCTACATGTTTATTTATGTATGTGCTCATGTATGGAGGACAGCCAAAATATATAAATATATTTAAATTTTAATAGTAATTTGTTATTTAAAATTACTAATTAGAAGATTAATTATTACCTACCAATTAAGAAATATATTTCTTAATATAATTAGAAACACTAATATTTAATAAATATTGCAACTATAAAAAGATTAGATTAGAATAGAAATAAAAAAAATTCTGAAGATTTTTAAAATTTCAAAAATTTATTGCGTCGCTACGAATGTATCCATACTGCTCTTACTTTTCTAATTATTATAACATATTCCTAACAATAATGTTTGATTTGTATTATCAAATATATATGCAATTACAAATCCAGTCAAATATACTTGCTAATAAATTGAAATAATTATTGTCATGAATATAATCTTCGCTTCCAAAGGAGTTATGCGAACACATTCACGCAAACTGCGTTTGCATAATTCCTTATCGTTATTACAACAACAAAAAGTACACACTAAACTTGATGACAATGAGGGCGAACTTTGAATAAGCAAAATTACGAGTAACATAAAAAAAATAAACATAATTTTCCTAACATGGCAATATTTGGTGAACAATATCTATATTATTGAATCAACATTATTACTCATAATTGTAATATATAATAAAACAAGGAGACAGATTGGAAGAATATCATACGTCGTAGAAAGTATCATTAAATTGTTTTGATTGAATTGCAATTGAGGACAGCACGGCTAAATAGTGAAATCTTATGTTATAAATATGGAAACTTGATAATAAAAGTAAGTTCTATTTAATTTAGATCTGAAAAATAAGAATTTTATTTTAAAAAAATGTATAAAACTTTTATAAAGAAAGTTAATCAAACAAAAAATGCATTAACGAAAGTTACTTACAAGTGATTCTTGAACATCAAAGCGAGAATTGGAATTAAATGTAAACAAAATTATTTCGAAATAATGGTAATCGAAGAATATATGACGCAAAAAAGTCAAATCAAAAGTGACAAAAGAAGTTAAGGAATCGAAAGAAGTCAACAAAAGCAAAATTATCTTCCAAATGTAAAAGCATACTAATGAAAATAATGTAAACAAAATATATTATGTTAAATTGGGAGTGAATTCCATTGTATAAGTTTTTATGTATTCTATAATAATCTTTATATTTAACGATTTAACGATTTTGTTAGTTCATAACATCTAACAAATATTTACATAATATGAATAATTTGTGACAGATGATTTTTTTGCATTTTGCACTGCGCGGTAATTGCGTTTCAAAATAATTATTAACAACAACATAATATGCAGGTTTTTGCAAACAAATATTAATTAACACACTGTTACATGTGTTAATTAATTATATAGTTTAATAAAAAGATTAAACGCTCTTTACAGACATCAAACAAATAAATCCGATTATCGATTATTTGATTATCCTGCAGTTTCCTAATTGGCCTAATGATAATAGAATCCAATTTAGTTCTACGTATTGTTAACACCGTACTATGCAAAGAATAGTTGCCTTGTGGTACTTTCGACATGATTATTAAATATAATTATAAATTTGTATCGTCTTTATGAAGAGAGGGTACGAAATATAATTTAAATATTATTTAGTAGGTCAGGAGCAGCAATCTCTAAGTACGTACCAGTTCAGTGGAAACTAGTCGAGCTGACGAAAATACTAATCGGTGTTTGCAGATGCCGGTCCTTATGTGGGTCGCAAATTGCAGGTGAATTAATGCGATGTTATATTTAAAATGCAATAATCAAATCTTGTTAGTTAAAAGTCAGGTAGGGTGCCCCCGCAGTGCACTGCTTCACGGCAATTATTGATCTTTTTCGAACGTTGCGAGCATCGAAAGCCGTGCAGTTTTGCGCACACTCTCGTATCAGACACTATGCAAAACGCACAGGAATTGCGACCGCAGTGAACAACATTCAGTTTATTTGGTAAATCAAAAAAATTGCGATATTTTGGGACGTCACTTTTGATGGAACATGTTTACCTGTCAGTTCCATAACAAAATAAAAATGATAATATAAAGCAAGCCAGGTTGTGTTTAACTTTCTGATATTCAATGTTCATTGCAATTTTAATAATGATTTTGGATAGGGCGATGAGCTTACCAAAAAGTAGATCTAGTAAATCCTACCACAAATATTCACCCTCCACGCAGCTGGTGCCGAAATTTGAAACTACAGCGCTGATCTCGGACTAATATATCTTCTTGTGCAATAGGGATGAAAATCGAAGATTGCCTTTGGAGGAGTTTATTTTTAACCTTGGTTTGTTGCAGCGGAATATGCAGCGTTAGGAACGGCTGGGACGACGAGCGGTTTACTTGTGAGCTCGAATTGCGTTTCGCAGTCGATGGTTATGGGTGCTGTATTGGCAGACTGCTGTCCAGACTAAAATCAAGCGGAAAATTCCTTCACGTTAGCTCCGTCGAAATATAAACGCACCGATAACTACCGCAAAGCGAGATGTACAACGCGAACGTGGAGGAACAACCGTTCTGGAAAATATTAAGACACTTCCAGATAATGAAAGCAGTCGGCTGAAATCGGTTTCCTTTCACGAGCATACTTACATTTCTCTTTTTTTTCAGACTCGTCTCAACGAATGCATATGCATTTAACTGAGCGCTTAACTTTTTCCGTTCACGAAAAAACCACCTGTTGGAGAGAGATTTCAAATCACTTTGAACTGTAATAGGTATGAAAGTTGCTTACTTGCAGGAAATAATTGTGAATGCTAACAATTATGAAAAACATTTTTAAACATAAATTACAGTGGTACCTCGGTATACGTTCTGAATACGTTCCAGAACCTTGGAGTTATAAGAAATAGAGGAAAAATGATTAATCGCATTATTACTATTATTGTATACTACTACTACTTAATACTTAAATTCATAAATACAAAATGAAGAAATTAATCAAAATTTAACAAATCAGGACGAATACAGTAAGTTGCATTTTTTGGCTGGTTTTGTTCAATAGTTTAACATCAATTCATATGCATAATATAAGATTTTTATTCACATACATAATTTAATATTAAACATGTAAATATCTTTCGTTTAATTATTCTAATTTAGTTATATTTTAATATTAATAACAGAGTACTCAATTTTGTCACATTTCTAAATCTTTATATACAATAACAATATACATAATCTGTTGTGATTATAAACCTTTTTCCTTAGTTCTTGTTTTTTTGTCAGTTTTGATTTACAATCTATTCTACTGAACATTTATCATTTGATGTGTTCGCTGTTGGCATTAGGAAGTTGCTGCCCAGTGGCATTACATGACGTTTGTATTTATTTTTATTTATTTATTCTTTACTTAAATCTAAATTGGAGATCTAAGTGCTTGAAGCTCTTTAATCTTCTTTTTGTCACGCCGTTATCGAGAAGGTTGACCGCCAAAGGGTATCTCACCCTTGAAGATGCTGTTGTTGTTGAGTTTGACTGGAGGACTGATTAAGCTCTTCTTGAAGGTGTCGAGATGCATTTATGGGACTTTCGACTGATGCTATGATTGTTGTGTCATCTGTAAATGTTGCCATGATTGTTTTCTCTGTTGTTGGTATATCTGCAGTGTATAATAGATAAAAATTGGTCCCAAGACACTACCTTGTGGAACGACCGATTTGATGGAACTCAGCTCAATTTGTGCTTCCTTCAATTTGATAAAAGAAGTTACGATCATTTAGGTAGTATTTCAACACTTCATAGAAATTATGTGGAAGTTGCATTTTCAGCGTTAGAGTAAACCTGTATGCCAAACTTTATCGAAAGCCTGTGACGACGAAGTAAATAGTTAACTTTTAAAAGAAATCTATATTATTCTCAAATATTTGAACATAATTCAACTTGAACATTTGAAATCGAATACTCATACAATTTTTAAATTAATAACTGAATATTGTACTATAAAACTAAAAGTATTCGAGTGTTAGTAACTAAAGCATTATTCAGAAGCATATATTATCAATTATATTCATATAATGGCACAAAAAAATTAAAATATAAATTATCTTGAGGCAATATTAATGTTTTCATCTGATTGAGCAAGCTTTTTTTCATTTTTTTTTTAATTGTTTGGAAAATTACAATTTTGTTTAAAATCTAATTCTAAAATAATAAATTGTTTATCCATTATATAATATAAATATTACTTTGCAGAATGAAATTATTGAAACTTAATCCTTTAATTTTAATGGGTACTGCAGTCCAAATAAATGATATATTTTTAATTGAGACGAAATAGATAAGATAAATTAGTTTCGTCAAAATAACAACATACATTACTAAATATATATTAAATGGTTTTCCCGGTAAAATACAAAGTTCAATATTTATTTAAAAAACAGTTACTTTTATTAAATTTACCCAGATAATATGATTTTTTATGTATGGAAACCAATTTGATTACACACAGTGGCACAGATTATTTTTTCTTGCAGTTAGAAAAGTCGATAGTATTTTTTATTATATTTTTATTATTATAATTTAATAATCCTAGTTCAAATTAAATCCTGTAATAACACCAAAAATGATATAAAATTAACAAAAAAAAAAACATTGAAAATTTATTTCAAATTCATTGACGTAAATAAAGTTTTCTTCGAATATCCCAATTAATTATCGAAGGAATTTTCTTATCTACTTGTGTGTTTATTACTTTCTTTATTTCCTTTTGTGCAGTGCGTTGATTAGAATGCGATTCTTTCCATATCCTTATTATGAGCAACTACAAATAAGTATGTGGAAAAATGTCATTGTTAAACATAGGCTAATCGGCAATTATCTTTTGTTTATTTTGAAAGTCAGTACTATTGATTCATGCATTTGTATCGCAAATAAAGTACTTTGTATACAATTGTTTTGCACATTAAAGATTGGTTAAACAACAAAAAACATGAATCACAATTATTTACAGATTGTTTAATAATAAATGCATGTATATTTTTGTATTTTTTATTTCTTACTGTTGAATTTGGTTCTATAGAAATTATATATTTAGAATATATGAAAAGTTATAACAGTAATATTTCTATGAAAACACTTTATTGTTGTCTAAATATTGGTAATTTTATATCTAAATTTAAGTTATTATTAAATGATTGGGGAAAAATATAATATATTTATTACATTTTTTTACTGTGGATCATATGAAAATCGTAAGTTAAACATAAATTTGCCTGTATTACAAAAATACGATACGACAGGTTGGCAGTTCAAACCTCACCAGCAAAATTTGTGGGGGCCGATAAACCCGTAAGGGCCAAGAGAATTATATCAATAATTATCAAGATTTTATTGAAGAAAACTGTATGTTGATTGTAAAAATAGAGTGACTTTTGTTGCCTATACTTTTAAAATATGCGCATTGTATGTTGCATACAACAGGATGTTGTTTGTAAACCATCGCCAACTTCGTGTTATTGGTCATATATCAAACATTACCTATGTTTTGTTTTCTGTCTACCTACCTGCATATTAATAGAACAAAATAGTAAGTTGACTTATTATATTTATATGATTGATCTTTCATAACAGATTTTAATATAAAGTATACTTTATTACTCACAATTGAAAACTGTACTTACAATTATTTAATACATTCTATATTTGACAAATGTTTTATTGGATATTTTTGTAACAAATATATATATATATATAAGTATTATATGATTGTAAAATAATGTGATTCCTTTTAATAATTCTTTTTGATGTAAGATGTTGTCACAACTAGAAGCTGCACTGTTGCGACATGGTAGTGATACTATTCAAGCTACAGTAGATGATGATAGGGAAGAGCAAGATGAGCTTGTGGAAGATGAATACATAGATGAGGTTCTAATTTATAAATAGTAGTCCTCTTTTCTACTTTCTTCTTCACCAATATGTATTTAGATTGACTTAGGACTTTTTAAACTGTAGTAGCACATACATACAAAATTTGTTTATTCAATTTCATGCTTTATAGAATGTAATAGGCATTTTTTTAGATATGATTTATTAACAAGAAAATTGGATGCATTTAGTGTTTTGTTTTTCTCTCTGAAAATGAGAGCAGTTAAGTTTTCTCAAGAATATTGTAGTTCTTGCTAGGAAATTTGATTGATTGTAGTATAGTTTGTGCCAATATGGTTGAGTTTTGTTTGTTTCTTATATATCTTTAGGAGTGTGAGGGAGATGCTGGTCAGCGTTCAGGAAGACATTACACTAACAATGTTGCTTGTAGTAAAACTGTCACTTTACAAATGCTCCTGGCTGCAGACATACTGCAACCTGGTGATGGGACTATGTCAATAGAGTACATGGTACGATGCGCAAATGCTCGAGGTCACGAATCACTTTCTCTGCTTTTAGGGCCAAACGTTTATAGGTGACCTTCTTGAGGATGGAAAGATTAGGAGTCAGGAAACGGATTTAGTATTTGCTTCTCCAAGCGCTTGGGCCATCGCCTGTAAAAGGTTTATAAATCCAGTGAGAAAATCTGGTTGTGGCTGGTCATCAGTAAGATACAAGGGTAGGAAATTGGATGCATACAAGATTATCTGGTATAAAAGAAAAAAGGATGAACTAAGCAATCTGCTTAGAGAAGAATTGGAAGGTACATGACGCAAATTCGTTTTTTTTCGATAGCCCAATTGTTTTCAAAGTATGATTTCAGAAGAGACATTTAATGCAAACCAATGCCACACTATGACTTCCCCTCAGTTCGTCCAACGCATCGTCGTTAAACATAATACAATGACGAACAGAACATTTACACAGTAATTATATTTATATTAGTATTAACGAATTAGCAAAAAACAATTAGTACAAATACAATTACGTTACAGCGATGCAAACACAATGATCGAATGTGTTCCATTTTCGAATTTAGGCAAAATACAGCCATTTCTCATATCCATGTCCACAAATGCTGCACTATTGATGGATTTCCATTGCCATCTGACTAAATCCGAAGTTTCCGGTTATTTGGCCGGCCAATGGGATGTTAATGCTCATAGTATAATTTAACCAAAATAATATTTAATTACCTAGTAATTATGGTTTATTTTTTAGACTTGAATATAACTCATGCTTTTCCATGCCGGAATACAAAATCTGATCGCGAGAATGCACCGCAAGTCGAAATGGAAATATCGAAAGCCATTGATAAATTGAAATTGGTATTGGTGGGCTGGTATCATTCGCATCCATATACAGCAGCGGCGCCAACTCTACGAGACGTGGATGTACAACTGGACTATCAGATTAAAATGAAAGGATTAAACGACAGCAATTATACACCCTGCGTCGGTATTATAATATGTATTTTCTATTTGATATTTACGCTTTTTTGTTACTGAGTGACTTTTATTTTTAGCGCCATACAATTTCGAGAATGCCTCGTTAGAATCCAATATAATCGCGTACTGGGTTATTCCGCCACCGGAAAATAAACCAAACGAATACGGAAGACCTATGCTTATGTCCTATAGCGTTGTTCAAGACTCCACTATGAGTATCTGCGTCAAGGAAGAGATGAAGAAGTGCGTGGATTATTACAGCAAGGATATGATAAAATTTACCGACAAATACGTGAACACGACGTCCTACATCGAAAAATTGAAAAGCTCCTTAATTTCTAAATTCCCTTTAGATTTAGGCGACACGACTCTCTGGCCATACATCCGGGATCTCGTTGGTTGCTCTGTCGACGAAGAAAGTTTACTTTCCATTCCAAATGTGAGCAAGAGTTCTCAAATGCTGCCCACATTGAATACTCCAGTTAGTCTCAGCAGCAATTTGATGCTCTCCTCTGATATAGCCAACGTCTTGTTCAATTCTGGCAAATTCCCAAGTGCATCCAGTCTTCTTGGCCTTCCGGATCCTATGGCTCACAGTACATTAGCTGCTAATAACATGTTTTTATCAACGAATCTCTTCAAAATGCAGGATTTACTTAAACCGGTTTCAACTAGTAGCCCGACTATAAAAAGTACAAAATCGGAAACCACCAAAGCGGTACCCCTCAAGATACCGACGGATATAAAAAAACTGGATTTCTCCAACGATTTGGCGAATTTGATGTCTCTCAAAAATGCATACGACTATCAATCCAACGACTACAATACCAGCTTCCAATCAGATGGCGCCATGGACACGAAGAGTATTTCACTGTCGGACGTTAGTAAATCGAGTGCGGCCGATTTCAGTCTGAGCAAATCGTCGGTTACCGATTATAGCTTGAACAAGACAGATTTCAGCTTGAATCTCTCTACGAAAGATTCCGAGACGGACAGAAGCATCGACCTAGGCAATAACGAAACCATGGAAACATTTCCGAAGTTCATTGCGCCTGAAGCAAAAACGCATACTGATCAACCTATTAATTTGGCCTCAAATACATAAATTTTCTTTATACTTCCTATATACTTTTACAATTAATTTGCATGAAAAACATAATGATGTGATATAATTTATTATTTCATTTTAACAAAAAAAATATATGATTTTTCATACTTGTAGTAATGTTAATTATTCCAATCTTTATTTGTGTATGAAGTATATAAATTGAGGATTGGGCTAATCAATTAATATTAGTGCGTTTCTCTATTGATCTTTTATTCTCTTTATTTAATATTTACGACTATTATAACTTTTTAACCTTACATCTAATTGTTCCACCAGTATCTCATTTTTTATATTTCCGAAGACTAATAACTATCTGAGTGAATGTACTATTAATACAGTTTAAATATTAATGACATCATTAGATGTTTTTACATGCCTAAAAATATATTGCTACAGACAATAACGAAACTTTTTTTTAATATAAGACTTTGTATATTAATATTGATGTATGATTAAAAATTTAATACGATCAGCTGTTGACTATTGCATACTGATTATATGACATCAAGATTTATATATAATGCTCTTATTGTCATCATTTTACAGCATAGCTATGTATTTGATAGGAAACATGCACACTCAATAGTTTTAACAAGATTTGGTATGATATAACTTAAATTGCATTGGGTTTAAATTCAATTTACTTGTTAATATACTGTTGTTAATGTTTCTGTTCTATATGTTTGGTAAGAGCAACTTCGTTTCTATAGAATTTGTTGCATTTAAAGCATTGTTTTTTGTCGTGTATTTTCATGTGTTTAGTGAGGCGACAAGCGTGTAGGAATCTCATGTTGCAAATGGTGCAAACGTGCGGCTTCTCTTCATCGCTGAACCCTCCGTAATGGGATCGAAGATGTATCTTGAAATCATTCGAATTAGAATATGTTTTTGGACATTTGTCGCAAGAATATGGTTTATATCCAGAATGCACCCACATGTGACGATTGAGACTAGAAGAGCTAGCAAAACCTTTGCCGCATTCATTGCACAAAAAGGGTTTTTCGAACGTGTGACACGTTCGAATATGCAACTGCAAGTTATCTGACTGACTGAAAGTTTTGCCACAAAAATTACAACAAAATGGGAGACTCCCGGAATGAAGAACCTTATGTCTTTCCAGATTAGAAGCTATTTTAAATGCTTTATCGCAAGTATTGCATTTGTAGGGTTTGTGAGACGTGTGGGTCTTCATATGGCCAACAACGCCAGCCCAACGGACAAATCCCTTATTGCATATTTGGCATTTGAAAGGACGTTCTCCGGTATGTGTCCGCATGTGCACTTTGAAAGTGGAGGGATTAGGATAACGTTTTCCGCATATTTTGCACATATATTCTTTGCGAATCATGTGCCCTTTTAAATGACCAATCAATTTTTTACGTTCCTTGAATTCTTTCTTGCATACATTGCACTGAAGAACGTCTGATTGGCATTGAGATTTTCTGTGCTCCTTTAATGTAACAACTGAATTGAATTCATCTCCACACAATGTACATTCCAATTTGATATTTGCAGGAGCCAATTTTTCAATTTCATTTGGAACCAATTTCTGTTTAATTGGAACCAATGGTGGAGCCTCCTTTAATACACTTGTATTCAAGTGTAAACCATGCTTAAAAACTTGTACTTTATTTTGCAATGGTATAAGAGGTGGTGGTCCACTATCCAAATCTTTAGTGCATTCTCTTAAATCATCTTTTAACAGATTACTTAATGGAGCATCATCATCACTTGCATCCTCAAATTTATTTATAAGATCATATTCTTGATTTCTTACTGTCAATTGATTTTTTAGAATTCTGTTATAACGCTCAACTTTCTTTTTAAAGGTGTAGAACTTTGTAATGAATCTGAAGCACAAAATACACAACTTTTGTGGTAACTTGTCATCCTTTTTAACCTAAAAAATATATAGTAACATTCTATTCAATTATAACTTAAAAATAATCTAAGCTAAATACAAGATTTTAAAAACAGGTCAGTATAATTAAATAATTTACCTGTATATCAAAACAGGTTTCTAACATATGAGAAATTTTGTTATCAACAATTACTCTAAGTTGTTCTCGTTCACCCAAACATGTTCTACAAATCTTATGAAAGTCCATGGCTTTTGGAAAACTCATATCATAGGTTTTTTGATATTATGGCTATTAAACAATAGACGAGCAAATTAAATGCAAAGAAGATTTATCTACAGGAAACATCACTTGGTTCTACATATAAAATAAAACGAAGTTAGCTATCTGTCACTTAAACATTATTTACATTTTAAAATACAGCATATAAAATGAAATTATTAAACAAATTATATATCAGTTTAAACTTAAATATCCAATAACAATCTTATAGTTTTCAAACAGAATGTATTTTATCCATGATAATATGATGTGGTTGGTTGCATAACTATCAACGCCATCAGCTGTTGTATCAGTTGTCATTTTAGTTTGTGTACGACTTTAACCTCAATATAAATTGTCTAATATAAAAGATATTGTGTTCTCATATTTAGCTTTACTATGGAAGAAGAAAGTATTCCCATGGATATGGATATTTGTCGTTTGTGTATGACAGAAGTGGGTTCCTTTAAATCTGCATTTGATGCTGAAGAAAACACAGGATTAGAAGTTCTTCTTGCAGATATGATTATGGCTTTCACTTCTGTCCAAGTAAATCAATAATTGTTACATATTGCACTATTTATATACATAATTATTACATAAATTTTAGATGACAATAGGAGATGGTCTACCTGACAAAATATGTGATGTTTGCTATCAAAAAGTACCAGACATGTATATATTTAAAAAGCAATGTGAGGAAGCTGATAGAAAACTTAGGATGACTTTAAAGAAATTTCCTTTCAATTTGAATGAGGATGATATGACCCCCATAGAATTAGACAATTCAGAAAATGTTATTATTAAACCTGACATTTCCAATGTTAAAATTGAAGTTGTTGATCAACAATCAGATGAAGATGTTGTATGTAATGTAAAAGTGGAGAATGTGGATGAGCATGTCAACTATAATATACAAGATCAAACAATGCAAATCTGCAATGCAGAAAAATCCAAATTATTTGAATGTGATCAGTGCAGCAAATGTTTCAAAAGGGAAGACTTTTTTGTGCGACATAAAAAAACCCATGAAATAACATTTATCCAAATAAAAGAAGAAATCAAAGATATATCACAGGAGCAAGAGTTCAAATGTGCAACATGTAATATGGAATTTGATAGTAATGAGACTTATAATGAACATTTAGAAATTCATAGAGAAAGAGGAGAGCTGTTCCGCTGTCAAATTTGCAGTAAACAATTTGCAAAAAATTTCCAACTTACAAGGCATATGAAACAAATACATTCTAGTTTAAAACCATACATATGTAATATTTGCTCAAAAGGTAATGTGAAATGAATTGTGTGAACGAAATAATTATTTTAGTAATTTGACAAATTGCAGCTTTTAATCAGATTTCAACATTAACTGATCACATGCGTATACACAATGGGGAGAAACCATTTTTGTGTTCAACTTGTGGTAAAAGTTTTAATCATTTAGGCAATTTGAAGCAGCATGCTGTTAGGCATAGTGGAGTAAAGGCGCATTTGTGTAACCTTTGTGGCAATGGTTTTGCTAGTAAAGGAGAATTAAGTGTGCATATGCGAAAACATACAGGTATAATAATTTACATCAAACATGATTTTCTGCAGATTGACTAGAATGTATTTTATTAGGTGTACGTCCGTTCGTATGCACGGTTTGTAACAGCGGTTTCACGACTTCCAGCTATCTGGCCAAGCATAAGAGGATACACTCGGGCGAAAAGCCGTACGAATGCGACGTATGTAAGATGAAGTTTTCTCGATCAGGAATTCTTGCGCGTCACAAAAGGACGCATACTGGTGAAAAGCCGTATGTTTGTAAATTCTGTTCAAAAGCTTTTGCTCAGTCGAACGATCTAAGCTCACACCACAGAATACATACAGGCGAAAAACCCTATATCTGCGATCTCTGTGGTCAAGCCTTCCGACAGAGCTCAACACTTAAAACCCATAAAAAGGTTCATATGGACAAAAATAGCCGACAAGATGCAGATGTAAATGTCGCGATATCGAATATACAGCATGTTATTAATAAAATCAAGAACGAAAATTAATAACATGCATTTCTAAAAAGTCTCTTTACAGTTAAAAATTGTGTTACTGCACAGTTGTCTTATATACATATAAATTTAAGTAATCCATTAGTACAATAAAATTAAAAAAATATAGTTAAAAATATAAATTATATTGTAAAATGCTTACATATGGTATAATATATAATTTATATTATTCAATAATTCCTGATAGATATAATTATATTGTCTTTGTAATTCAGTAATAATAGTAGTTTCTGAGGGTTGGATATCCTAATTATATAGCATTTATTATGTTATTTAAGATTGATAATATATGTTGTATCACTCGAAGAAAGAAAGCCTTTATCTTTTCCCAAATAAAGTCTTATTTCTATTATTTTGTCAATTATCCTATTTTTTTAAAGAGAATGCTAATGAACGCTTATTTTAATTTTTAATAATTATAATCTGTTAAAGGAAATTAAAAATAATAATACAATTCCTAATATAAATTTATGGTATGTTGCATACTTTTTTTAAGATGTTATTTTGGTTGCATATTGATCTATTGTTAACATTGAATTTTTTTGTGTGTACTATATTAACCCTAAAAGCAAAACTAGATTACAAAAGTTGAAAGTTCTTGAAATATTAATATGGAAGAGAATAGTTTGCGGAATATTTGTCGTGTTTGCATGACGGAGAAGGGTATTTTTCAATCAGTTTTTGTTTCAGAGGAGAGAACAGGCTTGAAAATTCATCTTGCTGAAATGGTTATGGCTTATACTTCTGTCCAGGTAAAGAGGAATTAATGAATATATCTTGCAGCATATACATGTTTTGGTATTTTAGATAACGTTAGGAGATGGGTTACCAGAAGAGATTTGCTCAGAATGTGCAGAGAGAATACCAGACTTGTACTTATTCAAGATGAAATGCGAAGAGACAGACAGAAATCTGAGATTACGATTGGGGAAGAACCCTTTTAAACTTATAGAACATGAGGAAGAAGATTTACATAATTTTGATTTAGAAGATAATGACTCTGAGGATGTCATTATTAAACCAGATATTTGTGATGTTAAAATAGAAAATTTGGAAGATATACCAATTGAAAAGTTCGTAGAGTACACAGAACCTAATGATATTTCAACTGATTTGGATAATAGTGGTGATATGCAAGGAAAGTTATTTGAGTGTGGTGAATGCAATAAATGTTTTACCAAAGAGGATATACTTGTTAGGCATAAAAGGTCTCATGAAGCAACAGTAATACAAATTGAAGAAGAAGATGCTGATGACATTGATGATTTGACGGATCCACTAACAACAAAACAAGAATATAAATGTTCAACATGTAATATGGAATTCGATAATGGTATAACTTATGATGAACATTTGGAAATACATAAGGAAAGTGGAGATATTTTCTCATGTGGAATTTGTAATAAAAAGTTTACGAAAAATTTTCATCTCAACAGACATATGAAGTTGCATGCTGTTGTTAAACCCCATACATGTAAAGTATGCAATAAGGGATACACAAGAGCTGAGCAGCTGAGTCATCATATGAATATTCATACAGGTATCAAACCACATGTTTGTAATGTGTGTTCTAAAGGTATTCATTATATTATAAAAATGTAATTTATTGATAATTATTATGATTTGCAGGTTTCAACCAGATTTCAAATTTAAAAGATCATATGAGAACCCACAATGGAGAAAAACCATTTTTGTGTTCCACTTGTGGCAAAGGTTTCAATCAATTGGGCAACTTGCGACAACATACTGTCAGGCATAGTGGTATCAAGGCTCATCTATGTAATATATGTGGTAACGGCTTTGCTAGCAAAGGTGAATTATCCGCGCATATTAGAAAACATACAGGTACGATTTTTCAAATCACTTTCTATTAGAATATATATATATATATATCATTTGAAATGTTTATATTACTGTTGATTGAGGTGTATTTCAGGTGCACGTCCGTTTGTGTGCTCTATCTGTAATCACGGTTTCACAACATCAAGTTCTCTCACGAAACATAAGCGAATTCACTCGGGCGAAAAACCGTATGAGTGCGAGGTGTGCAAGATGAAGTTTTCGCGTTCGGGAATTCTCGCGCGTCATAAAAGGACGCACACCGGCGAAAAACCCTACGTGTGCAAATTCTGTTCAAAAGCGTTCTCACAGTCAAACGACCTTAGTTCCCATCTCAGAATTCATACAGGCGAGAAGCCCTACATATGTGATCAGTGCGGACAGGCATTTCGTCAGAGTTCCACCCTCAAAAAGCACAAAAAAATACACAGCGATAAGAACAATATGATCGATTCAGGCGTTGTTATCGGAATGGTGGTACCCTTCCTGAATAACATTTAGTAAATGATGTTTGTGCATTTTTTTTTCAAACGTCAACGAAATCAGATTATATTATTTGGCGGAGTCCTGACTTTCCACTCTTCATATTGGTTGGTAAAGATTTATTTATCTTATCATATATAAGAAATTTTTTTCTTTTGTACATAATTAATAGAATAAGTATAGGTCTAGTCACTGTTTACACGATTTGTCAGAGAAATAACTGTTATTTCTGCTGCTCAACATATGGTGATTTAACTTTTTTTGAAATATATCAATTTAAGTGTTATCGCGCATTGTATTTGTTATTAAGACGACTGCGTTAATTACTAATAAATATTTATATGCACATTAATTTAAAAAAAAGCCACTGTTTTGGATGTTTAAGGCCGAATGTATTTACTATAATATATGTAATTAAAATTAGATAACCAATTTATATATTATTTGCACTGATTATATAAGGTTTGAAATATTTAAAGTATTATTTAAAAATAACTCAATTTAGGATGAACCGTAATTTTAAATAACCGTTTACTTATAAATATATTTTTATTTAATATTTTACTTTGTAGTATATGTATTATAAGATATTTATTATAATAAAATAAACATAAAATTAAAAAAATGGATTCATTTTACAAAAAATATTATCTGAAATTGATTTTAACATATAGCAGAATCGCGGCACACCTTAAATCCCAACAAAATTAAATGAACTAAATTTCCCGATCCAGCAAAATACTATGCTCAATTATTTTTATCTGTTTTTAAATCTTTCTCAGCACACCTATAATCTCTCGCGGCACGCGACTGTGATAGGGCTCGTAGTTAGGCAGACACTTAGAGCCATAAGCTTATTCATTCTAAGTCATGTTGTTTCATAAGAATATATAGGTCTTTAAAAATTGTCAATATTGGTTGTCAATCACTGCCTCGATTCAGTCTGTTTACCGTTGTTTATCAAACTTGGCTGGGTATTGATTTTGAAATTTATATCAAATCGAACATTTTATTTTATATGAAGAATATTTAAATTTAAGGGAGATTTTCCCTAAAATGAAGAAGAAAAACTATAAATTTAATAATAAGTAAAAATCGTAATAAATCAATGTTTTTCTCCAATTAAAAGAAAAAAAATAAGATACAGAAGAACCTGTTTTTTTTATATGATATATGAATTCCAACGGCTTTTGCACCATTGTAATGTTTTCTATTAGTGTGCCTGTGCACATCCTGCAAAATCAAAATCAACAATAACTTTATTTACGAACATAATTATACAATTATTTACTATTTGCAAGGGCACAAACATCTACCTAATTACAAATCTCTCAACATAGTTGTTTTGGGTTTGCATCGGTTTATATTTCTTACACTTTTAACAATATTTTGGAGATAAGTGCGGAAGCAATTATTTACATTTGAAGTGTTTTGATACTTAAGATTAAAATTTTAAACTATGGTTGTATGTTTTTTATGTCGTGTAATTTTATTCACAATCTGTTCATCATTGTGAACATTGAGTAAATTTAAGATCGCGGTTGACATTAGGTAGGAAAGTTACCATTATGATGATTTTATTTATCTTGTAGGTTTACTTCAGTAGTATATTGATGCTCTGCGATTCCACTATTTCCTTTGACTGTGAATCTGCTGCTATCCTTAACATTGTCATTATCCATTGACTTGGCTGAAGATCTACATGCTGAACCTCATTAAATTCACTGTCCATCTCATTCTCCATCAAGAACATATAAAATTTTGTTTTGTTTTATTCAAGTGTTTTTAGAATAGTGTTGTGATCTTCGATACTTTGTTATGGAATAATTGTCTTTTTGAGGAGTTTGCAAGTCTTAATGAACTGCTGATGAGATCCATCGTGATGCTCTCCAACGACGATGATAGGGGGGCTTTTTCTTGTTTTTTGTGCTTCTTTGTTGGTTCTGCATCCATTTTTTCCATGGTTATTTCATCTTCCTTCATATCGAATAGTGGATCGTACCTATTTAATAAGGGGATTGGCAGAGCCTGCTCAAACGATTCTGTTTGTCGATTTTGAACCAATGCGATTTTTTTATGAGAGTACATAGTTTCTGTAATTATAAAAAGATATGTTTTACTATATACCTATACTTCGCTATACGGCTGTTCTTTATACGGCATTTTTCTATGACGGTGTTTTTCAATTATAACACTTTTTTTCATTTACGACCACAATGTTTCGTTATACGGCCAAAAAATGCTGTACTGTTAGCGACCTTCTGTTTAGTTTCAATAATTGATTCGTTATTCGGCTTTTCGCTTTACGGACAACTTTTCCGATTATTAATAAATTATAAAAAAAAGGTTTTTACTTCGAATCAATATAGTTCAATTTATTAATTGAAAAATGACCCTTGCATTTCTTCTCGTTTTTAAAATTTACTCAAAATTGTTCAGGAAATTCAAATAAGTTGCATTTAACTAATTTGTCAATGATATCCATAGAAGTAGATGTAGTTCCAAATATGTACATTTATTTCACGACAGAATTTGATAAGAGGTTAGCTAACAGAGTTTGTCTTCAATTTCATAGACAAAAAGAAACCAAGGAAAAAGTGATCATAAATAATTACTCTTTTCAAGAGGCAGCAAGTTTGTTTAAACCAACGGAGTTTAATTGATGTGGTATACGATAGAGAATTCCCAAAATCGCGCATGTCAGGCGAGTGATCTCTATTGGATATGTTGACCTCTTCTTGCACTAGTATGTAGCCATTGTAAAATTTCTTAAAATTCTTTATAATCTGCAACACACAAAAATAAAAACTCAAACGTTATAAATATTTTAAAACAGTCAGTCCAAGTTGGCCTACCCTGTACATACCAATTAACATTAACTTACCAGCCAGAATGCAAAACATGGCTTGCGAAGAATGAAATTTAACAATAGAAAAAATATCGATAGATTGAACTTAGTAATAGCTACGCACTGGCTGTAAAGTTTTAGCACTAATATTTAGGATTTGATTGTTACTTACCAGATCTGGCCTCAGACTATGAATGCATAATAAAGTCAAAAATATTCATAAAATGGATAACAGAAAAATAGAATGGGGGAAATTTAAAGGTAGTCTCAAAAACGGGTAGAGATCATGTTACAGGCAGATACGAACTCCCATGATCAAAGTATGAATACTCGGAGATCAAAAGGAGAAAGCTTCAAAAACTTCTGCGAAACGTTGAATAGAGCCCATACTGTATAGTCTACCTGATAGAGATAATAAGAGATAAATAAATATATATACTGGCATCCTATTAGGAGATGAAATACCAAACCACTTTAATACCAATAATAAAGGTAATGGCCCAAACAACCTGGCTTCAAGGTATAGACCTATTTCTTTGATATCGTACGCAAAGAAAACAAAGAAGATAATTAAAGTGAGATTGGATAAATGGAGCGAGGAGTCTAGGATCATCCCAGAGTTTTTTTTCTGTACTTACAAGTGGCAGAGAATCCCAGGACAAAATTCCCACCATAATATTCAACATATATTCGAGCTTTGTACAAAACCTCCAACTCCAGCTACTGTCTGGGAAAGGGCCCATAGTGGTCTCTGCGGGGGAAAGACACATACAAATTTAGAACCTATATGTTTTTCGTTTATTTCTGAAAACTCACTCAATTAATAGAGTTGGCGAGGAAAAGTATATGGGTGTATGGCTAGATGATAAATTGACATGAAAGAGACAAATCAACGCCAAGAATTGTGAAACGGGTCTAAAGATACTTCGAGCGATATTCGGGGTAGCATACATTAGAAGCAAGATGGAATACGCCTCCTTTTTATATTCATGTAGCCAATCTAGATTAGATATCCTTGAAAGAATACAGAACAAAGCTATAAGATTGGCACTGGGTTTATCTCGGCACTACTAAACCCTAAGTCTGTGGCCTATGGGCTATGTGCGGAGGATAGCAAGATCAGCCAACCTCGGTTTTCTCGGCGGAATTGTTCATAGTCTGTAGAGTCTTACTGATTGTAGATGAATATAAATGGCTCAGGGTGGTTATTTTTCAGATGCTATAAATTTGTTGCTCAAGCCAAATCGATTCAAAAATGAGTTATACCATACTAAAAATTAAAGAATAATTGAGCTAACACTAACACTGTTTGGGGGCCTCGGGGATTCGCCCGATTGTCCGGTCGTAGTCGTAGACCACTGTCATGAGTAGTAGTCTTATGTCGAAGTATTGTTGTATTGTTGTATATTCTGTAAACTTCTAAATATATTTATCTATCGTCACGTTCGAAGAACGATTATCTGTAGTTGCTGGAATCCATTAATTCTCAGCAATAATTGCTTTAAAGTATGCTTAAAATACCTGTGGGATAGAATTTCCCTTATACCATTCACTTTATATTTAGAATAGAAATTTAATGGCAATACGGAAATTGATAATATCCTTTAATTTATATTTGAATATCTCTTATATAATATTGTACAAATTAAATATTGTATTAATAAAGATGTAGCGTCAATCTGAAAACGACCAAGGAGTAAATAATGTTTAAACCTTATCTTATATCAACACTTCAAATTGAAAACAGATTTTTAAAACATTACTTACCTATCAGAGACAAGTGTTAATACTCGTGAAAAGTTTATATATGTTGTTTGTTATATATTTCATATTTATATATACATTATTATGTAGACTTCTCAGAATAGCTTTATTTATGAACGAATTGAAGCTGTCGAAATTGAATAAAGTATAGTAACCCGTATACTTTTATGGAATTTGAACCTCACATCCAAGACAATACAGACAAAACGTCAAATGATTTTTTATTAATAATATTTCATACTGATCATGACACGCAATTTATTAACAAAGAAAATAAGGAAAAGATTAAGATCTATCGATCGAGGTATTTCTGCACGGAGAGTAATAAAAAAAGATCTTCCTTAAAAATATAATAATTTCGTAATTAACCAATGGGCATCAACAGTTTATTGTTGTTTAATTACACCAACTTACATATTTACGGTAGCTCGATAGTTTATGTTTATTGTTTATTGGTTTAATTCTGGCATTAGGAATGTTTGCGATTGGTATAGTGTAGCTTTTTGGGCATTTTGTGGACCATGCAGCTGGTCTTCGAAGTTGATGGACTACGGAGAAAACGGCGATGTACTTTGGAACAAGCTATCTGTAGCGTATCGGAATTACTGCTACCTTCCATAAGGTAGATACATCGGAGGCAGTGTGGTACTCTCAATTGAAAGGGACCGCTCATCCGATTATGATTAGGATTTTAAAAGTGGACTCTGTAGACGATTCTTTTTCAGAATCTGTGAACGATTGCTGTTTATTTCAGGTGCTGGTTAAGCATCAGTGATGTCTTGGTCCATTTCATAGAATATGCATATTTTGTGTCAATTATTAGTGTTTTTATAATCATCTCGCGGGTTAGTAGAAGGTGTTTCAATATTTTTAAGTGTAAATTTAATGCATTTCATTTTTAAAGAAACCGGTTGAATTAATACGATTTGCGGTGCTTTGAATGTATTTGAATCAACCATTTGGAAGATAGTGTTATCGGAATGTATTTCTTTTTGTGATTCGATGTTTTAGGTTTGCCTCGTTTTTTTTTGTTAAATTGCGAAAAGTGTACTCATAGCTCTACCAGCTCTATCATAAAACGTTCGTGTTTAATCGAACTCCAACATAAATATATTTCCTTAACTATAATTTATTTGTTGATAAGCTGCATCGTGATTTGAATTGTGCATATGGTTTGCTTCTAAATCAAAATCTATTGAAGAATTAATCCCCAAACCTTTTTTATATATTTTCAAAATTTTCCATCACCAGTAAGTAATAAGTTGATCTACTTGATGTAGTGTTCAACGCCTTCACTCATCCATTTTGAATTTCTTTGTCCAAATTTTCCATTGCTGGGTTATAATTATTAACAACTTCAAAACATCAGTAGATGAATACGTGGAGGAGATACAGTCAATAAAAACAACCAAACCAAATGTAGCTAGTAGATTCAGTGATTTTCATACGATAGAAATGTGCTGGGCCTTGTAATCTGTTGCCACCTCTACTTTTTTGGTAATGTCCAGTTTTATAAACCACGACTTACCACTAAATAATTCAAATAATTATCATTCTAATTGTATTAAGTATGGACGTATGTTTTACAATTTAAGCAAATTCATGCAAGTATTGCCAAGCGATGGAATCGATGAGTATCGGTTATTATAAAATGTAATTTTTTAGTTAATAATTAAATAAGATCGTAATTAGAGGCTGTAATAATTGATATGGAATCTGAATATTGCATGTAGTTATAACAATATCGAATGTTAGTATATTTAATAATTGAAAATAAAAATAAATTATAAAGTTATTCATATTCTATTTAGTGACGAATGGTAATCAAATCTTGATCAATGGTAATAAAATTGATCTATGCAATAACCAATAAGTTGTGAAACGGAAATGTTTGCACGGAACCTGCCCTAGAAAATACGTTGAACACGTGCCGACCATTATCGACATTATTTTTCATGAATTACATTTGAATTTATATTACGAAAAGCATGTTAAATGTTAGGAACGGCACATGTATGTTCCTCGAACCAGTTTTGTCCGCTGTTTAAAACACGGGTATATCGAGAATAAGTAAAGAAGATGTATTCATATTATAAAGTTCCTTTAAATCTAAAGTAGTTGATAATAATTCCGTATCAAAATATTGCACGTGCTTACTTCAAAAGCATGTTAATCACTATCACGTGCTGTTCATATCTATTAGGAGAACAATAGTGTATATACAATACACCACGTTTTGATAATTGTATATGTTCTGATTCTTGATTTATAATTCAATAAAATAATATCTTGTAGGGCAGAAAGACCTATGATGAATAGCTCTATGCAGCAGTTTAGTTTATTTTTATTTTTTAAACTTTATTGTAATAAATATTATTATTATGTTTGTCATCTATTGTGACATGGCAATTTCGTGCCAGTAGCTTTTCTTTGTAAGCAAAGTTGATTATCGCTGACTGATTAGAGAGGAACGACCTAGCGTTCCAGCTCAGAATACTCAGATTCCTGGGTATCATTATTGTGAATCGATTCGTTGATTTGGTTAAGTGCTGTCATTAGAAGTTTTATGGCGGGGCCTAATCTTGAATTGTTGTTTATCTTTTTATTTGCAATGGCAAAGTTTGAAGACCGAGGCGAGAAACTCCACGCTCCTTTTCGCAGCTTCCTCTTCTCCATAATTGCCCTTCTGATGTTTGATGGACAATCGTGCTTTAAGTTGTTTGTTCCTGTGGTAGGTGTAGCACTCCAGTGTTTTGTGTAAAAATAATAAATTTTTCTACTGCGTCTTTCAGTTCCTCTTTGGATTTCAGACCCATGTTCCTTGTGATTGTTTGGTCAAGGCATTCTCTGAATTATTCCCAGTTTGTGTACTTGTTACTCAATCATGAAGGTATTAGTCATTTACATATGCTGTAATTTAAAGTAACAAATATTGGAGAATGGTCCGAGGAGAGATCTAGGCTCGAATCTGTAGTGAGGTACTTGTTGGCAATTCCTTTGACAACACCAATATCCAATATATCTGACTGTTTGTTTGGCCAGTATGTTGGTTTATCAGAGGACAGGTAAGACAGATTGTGTGACTGCATCGCCCTCCAAAGCTGGGTCGAGAGCTTTGTTGTGGTTAGCCTGCAGCCCCAGTTCGTGTGCTTAGCGTTAAAGTCTCCAACGGCTATTAACCGGGTTCCCAGGGTGTAAAAAAAAGATATAATGTTGTGGTGCCTTATAAACCATACCCCCTCTTGAGCATGCTGGACTAGATCGTTAGCATTCCAGCCTGCGATTTTAGTAGTTGGTTAAATTGAGCAATGGGAAGTGACATTTGGTATGGAGATTCCAGGAATTCCATTATTTCGCTTTCCTCCTCCTCTGGAAGTCCTGCCGGGAAAGATTGGAACACGTCTGTTAGTTGGTTGGCGAACACTTACGTCTTCTCCTTGTCACTTTTTGCCCAGCTACCATCCGGTTGACGAAGAGGCGAGTATTCATTAGCTCCAGTAGGAGACAGACCACCAAGATGCTCGTGTAGTGCTGGTATCTCCGGTGATTTGCTGAACTCAACTGTAAAATGTTTTTGCCAGCATTTCACGCAGCGCGGCTGCTTAGAACAGAAGTTCTTGGCATTGGCAACGAAGGCACTGCGGTATTTCCCTTTTCTTAGTTGGTGGTTCGAAAGATATTTTCTGATGCAATAGATATGTAACATTGTATATATATATATATTTGTTGTTGTCCGCTTGCTTCAGCACTACAAAGAACATGGGAAGTTTAAGTCTTTGCTACTCCTTATATTGCTGACATTTCTCACAGTGTGGCCAAGAGATTACTCTTTTATTTTCTTTGTATTGCATGAGAAATGCATACCTCTCAATAGAACCCTAAACGAGCGTTCACTTTTTCTTTGGTATGAGTGGCATGCCATGTGCTTATCTTCTTTTTTTTATATATATAATTTTTATACATTTTTTATTATGCTTTTAATATCTGTGTGCTTTTAATATCATTGGCTCGGGTCCAGGGATCCGCTGGTACAACTCATGCGGGATGAATTGTACAATTTGCGGAAGCAGGGTGTAGATGTTAAATTTGTTTGAGTACCGTCGCACTTAGGTATGGGTGGCCAAGTCGGTGTTGAGGCAGTATGCAGGTTTTAACCTGTCGATGCTAATGTTGGACTGACGGCCGTTGATTTCCACCAGGAATGTTTTTTCGAAACGCCGGATAACCTTAAACGGACCGTCATACGGGTCCTGCAGAAGTTTCTTCGGGGCGTCGTGACGCACGAATACATGACCTGCCTTTGCCAGATCTTTAAAAACGAACGGTTTTCGTTCTCCGTGTGATACGGTGTTTGCAGGTCTGAAATTTTCAAAGGACCTTCGTAACTGTCTCATATAGTCCGCTGCGCCGCTGGGTTCGGGATGTTTACTGGCGGATAGGAATTTTCCTGGCAGTCTCAGAGGTTCACCGTAAACCATATCTGGAAAGCGGGTGTGACGAAGGGTCTGGCAGTTGATGTCTTCGTGTTGCGTACCACATAAACATCTTCCCCGGGAATACGGACACGCTGGAGTTCTAGTCCATTGTCCGGTCGCATAAATTCTTGAAGTTCCGGGTCCTTAGCTTGTGATTCCGCCAGGCTTTTTAGATTGATCCCTGTTGCCACTTCCTCGACTCTGGAGAGGGCATCCGCGACGACATTGTCCGTTCCGGATACGTGCCGGATGTCGGTTGTAAATTGGCTAATGTATTCCAAGTGTCTGAATTGCCTGGGCGACCACTTGTCCAATTTTTGGTGAAATGCGAATATAATTGGCTTGTGGTCCGTGAAAATCGTAAATGAGCGCCCTTCTACTAAGTGTCTGAAATGCTTCACTGCTAAGTAAATCGCGAGTAACTCCCTATCGTATGCGCCGTATTTCTTCTCCGCTGCGGTGAATTTCTTAGAAAAGAAACCTAGCGGTTTCCATGCGTTGCCTATTCACTGTTGGAGAGCTGATGATCGAGATGATCGAGAGGGCTGCTCCGGTTTGCGGATGTGCCAGCAGCGCTGCTTGCGCTAAGCTCTCTTTGCAGCTTTCGAAAGCTCTCTGCGTCTGGACGGACCATTTGATGGGTGACTTTCCCTTAATATTTCCCACTAACAGGTCGTTTAGTGGCGCTTGGGTACCTGCAGCATTTGGCAAAAATCTTCAGTAAAAATTTAACATACTCAGGAATTTCCGGAGATCCTGTGCTGTCGTTGGTTGCGGAAATCTTCTGATGGCTTCTACTTTCTCCGGTAATGGCCTTGTGCCGCTGCTGGAGACGCCCGAGGAACGTTACCTGGGGCTTTCCGAAGACGCACTTTGCACTGTTTATCACTACTCCGTACTTCCTCAGTCTCCCAAAAACTTCTCGTACATGCCGGAGGTCTTCTTCATCTGTTGTCGACGCAATTAGTATGTCATCTATGTATACATAACAGAAATCTAGATTGTACGCCCGCACCAGGTCTAATTTCGTAAAAACAGTCTTTTCTCGCAGCAAATGTGCGAAATCTTCGATGTGTGGCACTGGGTATCTGTTAGGGACGGTTCTTGCGTTTAGCGCTCTATAATCGCCGCACGGTCTCCACTCTTTGGCACCATGTGGAGCGGGGCCGCCCACGGACTCTCTGAGCGCCTCGCCTAGGCTCATCAACGTCGCGAATTCTGCCTTTGCACGTCTTAATTTGTCAGGGGCTAAACGTCTTGGTCTGCTGAAGGCTGGTGGACCTGAAGTTGTGTTAATGAAATGTCTGATAGCATGTCTTGATTCCCCCGGTGTTCCATCAGGACGAGTTATTTCAGGAAACTTCGTTAATAACTGATGGTATGGAGACGATCCATTGACGGTTTTGATGCTTACCGTGTTTCCCATCATTGTACCTCCTCGGATGGTGCGGTTGGTCGTCGATTATGGCTCCGCGCCGATTATGGGTTTACTCACATCTGCGACCACGAAATTCTACGTGAAATCTCGGCGCAGTCCTAAATTCAGCACTAATGGCACTGTCCCGTATGTCGCGATTGTTGAGCTGTTAGCCGCCGCAAGTTCGTATTTAGATTTATCTCTGTGGCGCCGTATAAAAGAACGAGGGTACACGCACACATCATCACCCGTGTCTATTAGAAATCGTACATTCATGTTCTTGTCCGTCACGAATAAGCGGCGTGAGAGATGTTTGTGGTCGGCGTTAGCCGCTACTGACAACCGTCGTCGTTTCCCTCGTGGAAGCTGGTGGTACCGGCACACATCACCCGACGAATTTCTAACTACACTTCGTAGACGTGACTGTGACGTGACGAAAGCTACGCTCCTCAGGTCGTCTTCTCATTACCGCTAGCTCTGGTTTACACGCAGCTTCAATCGCATCTAGTCTGGTTGTGAGGTTGTTGAATAATTTCGACACTTCTAACGTCATGGACCTATCCGCTGCGGACGATGTTTCTTCCAACTGTTTCTGCGGTTGCGCCTCTTGTGCAACAATCGCATCTGCTTTTTTTGCAGCCTGGTCCAATCCGATGGGCTCTAGTGCGGCTAAAATGGTGCGTACATTAGACGGTAACTGCTCCTTCCAGAGCGCCTTGATGAAGTCTTCTGGTACAGTTGTTCCAGCTCATCTCCTCACGATGGAGTAATTGCCGTGTCTTCTGCTCCTGTGACTTGCATGTTCGTTCGATCAATGCGTTTTTCACATTTACGTATTTACCCACTTCTGGTGGATTTCCTAATACGTCCTCCACTTCGCGTATACTTTCCACGTCTAAGCTGCTAATCGCGTATGAATATTTATCCGAATCCGCGGTGATTCTAGCGGTTTCGAAGCAGGATTTCATCATGGTAAACAACAATTTTGTGTTCCATGGTATAAAACGCGGGCCATGGAAGGCGGGTTGGTCTCCTTGTTTGTTCTCCATTTCGTTTTAGAATTCGATCAAGTCGGGGTCACCAATTTGGAGAAGTTTACAAGTATGTTTATTCGGATAAGTAACGGTACAGATACAGAATACTAAAGGGTACTTACAAGACATGATACCGAGAACCTTACTGGCTAACGCGGCGTGACACAAGATAGCGATTATAGATATCCGGCTGCTTATATACCCTCAGCGGGTATCATCCTTATCTGCTCTTCCAGGTATATCCGCTACGGGCTGGAGTAGGACGTACCGTACCGGGTTGGTACGTGACGTCATATCCGGGCTGAAGTAAGCGCCACACCATTATATAACATTCTACTGCTACATATACGAAAAATAATATGTTATTTAGAAGCCTTAGTTTTGATGAAAAAGAATGCTGCGTTATAGATAATCCGCATTATGAGTGAATTTCTAGTGAATTATTTATGTTTAATACTAGTCAATGTTGGGTAGTCTTACGAAAAGGTTCGCAATTTCTACTTCTCTCAGATTTTGTTTATGCATTTTACAATTTTTTTTATTAGCTATTTATACTTTCATCTACTCTTACCTTTTCTTAAACAATAGACGCAAATATATCTACCAATAGATCCCGAATCATTACTGAAGTCTTTGGATCTATATTCTTGGATCCTTCTCGCTATCACATATATTTAAATATGAAATATAGTTAGTTTTTCCGTCTTTTCCTTCCCTACTTGAAAGAACGAATATGCCCTATTATATTATTCATTTTCTCTGGATCCACGGTAATAGTCACATTTTGTCCATCCTTTGTCATCAACAAGGTTTTTTTTTTGCAAATATCATAACTTACTTAACTTTATTAACTGCCATAGATCCAGTTTACGCATTTTTTTCAATGAATTGATGACTCATTTGGACCATGATTAAATTAAAGTGTAGTCTAATAGGTTAAAACACACTATTTGTACATGTAAATTATATGCTAAATATAAATAATGCAAGAGCAGATATGCTTTTAAAAAGTCATCTGTATTTGATTTCATCGATCCTAATAAATGTACATAAACATTACAAAACCGTTTTGTTATTAATATATTTTTAGATGTGTCTTTCAAAACCAGAATATTATATTTAGTTGATGAGTTCCTTATAATTGATTACCTGTAAAACGATGATATTATTTTGTTTTCATATGTAATTATAGACATTTGTTCTGCTTGAAAAAGATGATGATGTAATGCATTTTTCCGATGGGATTCTGACTTTGCGGGAGATTGATTTGAAGATGTAAATAAGATTTACGGAATACTTGTAATATTTTCCAGAAACGAAGGTCGAAGCAATGGCCTGTATTCCATAAATAATTCCAGAATCACAAATAACATCGGGCAGTGAGTATTTGTGCATGTACATATATAAACAAGAGTTGTGAGGGTATAGAGGTAGATGTATAAAGGAGAGTGAGACCCTTTCAGGGGGCAGCTCACGTTGCAAAGAGCGTGATCGCAACGTAACCAGCGCGAGTTACGAACTGGTGCGCCAATTGTGATAGGCTCGTCCTTGTCTTGAACTTGAAATAGCCATATGTCTGTCTCCTTTTATTTTTATACGGTTCCAGCTTCGAGTGCAGAGGATAATCGTTTCGCGAACGAACTTCCACTTTCACTTGCTGGAAGCGATTTAGTCCACGCCGGCGTTTCAAATAGGGAAGTTTTGTGCATCGGTCATTAATTCTGACTAAACATAAGAAACTCTGTCTGAATCTTCAACATTATTTATACGATAGTATATCTACTGGTAAGTCATTAATGCAAAACCAACAATATATTTCAATGTTTTTTATATTCAATTGTTTTAATATTACATTCAAATTAAGTTAACATTTTTATAATAATTTATTATTATAATTATTTATTCGTTCTACCATTATAAAATAATAATACTTTAAATTTTAAATTTAAATAATTTGTATATATTTAATAAATAATATTTACGTAAATCCTATATTTCTTTGTATCTCTATGTGTTATGTTTAATTGTTGTAATTATTATTATAATATTTATAGAAACAGTCCAACACTCATAAAATAACATATTTATATAATCACAAAAAAAATTAAAAAATATCAACTATTGCTATTGACTTTAGGTTTTTCAACCCTAAGAGAGTGTGTATTCAATTTAACTTTATAAGAAGTTTATTACTAAATATGAAATAAATCTCCATTGAATTTGTCCTCATATTATCCGATCACCTTTAACCGATATAGATTTATAAGAAGTTACCTAACATTTTTATTGTTAAAATATTCAATAATAAAAATCGGAATGTCAACGTTACGCAATAAGCTTGATTACATGAATGCACGAGAGCAGGTAGTAATATTTATTTCCGGATACAATGCAGTTGTGCAATTGAATGCAAATTGTATGGCATATATTACGCGTGTTATGTAAAAAAAATATACTGCATTGACCTCGATTGCATTGAACGCACTTAGAAAATACGTCAAAGATTTACAAAATGCACGAGAAAGTGCATCCAAACAAAATAAATAATTAAATTGCACGTGGAAACATTTTAAAATATTTAATTTCTCATTGTACATATGAAGAAATTTTGAAAAAACATTATAAAACGCCTTTTGAATTCATATAACGCATAAAAAAAATCGCATAAAAAAGGATCGCACAAAAATAGGTTTTACTGTATATACATTTATGTAATTTTCTTATTCTAAATAATTATAACTTAAATTCGCGAAGGTTAATGGATGGATTTGGATTCTGGAGATGATGATATTTGTTAAATGGTTCATAGATACATATAGTTACTTTTTATTAATTTATTTGCATATCTGAATATTTTCTATTGTCGTTGTAAAGGGTGTCCCAAAATTAACGCAAGATTTGAATTAAATAGAAAACACTGTTTATGACTCAATAAAAAAATCTAATTCTAAAGAATAAAAACTGTGTTTTCTATTTAATTCAAATCTTGCGTTAATATTGGGACATCCTTTATCTTATTTTTCATAGGTTGACTTCTATTAACTATTTATTGAACCCTGTTTCAAATATATGACTAGCTTTATAGAGATATCGAAATAGATCTATTGAAATGATTGGATTTACGATTTTTGAATATATTAAGATTTGACATATTTAAATGTAATATTCTCGGCAATGTATATTGGTAGGAAAGAAATACTTAAATATGTTTGAAATAGTGCATAATTGATTAAATGATAAACTTTAAAGTTATGACCATAATCGAACGTTTTTTTTTTTTCAAAAATGACTTTTGTAATCAGAAATAACTTTATATTTAACATTTAAGTGTAATTATGTGCGGTTTTGAGCATGGAAAATGTTGCTTTCTTGAACGCATTTATAGCAGTTCGTTTTACTCAGCGCATTTTCTTCTCTTGAAAGTGAAACAAAACAAATAAAAATTCCTTTAGTATAAAATTAAAATCTATTTTATATATTGCGTAATTACTTAAACAGTGTGATCCAAATATAGAATGTGCGAAACTAGTACAATGTAAAATCAATCAAGTTATGAATATGGGTTCGACCTCTATCCAACTTGCGCTTGGAACTAAATACATGTGCTGTTCTCGTGGAAACATTACATTGTTATCAATGTCACATGTGTGAGCATTTTTGTTAATAACCTTTAAAAAGAAAAATTCCACTGAAACTAAAAATAGCAGAAATTTTGTGGAGTGGTGAAAGAAACACGTTGATCAACATGCCGGGGGTGAAAAGTGTGAGAGTATTTTATTGACGACCTGTCATTTTTTTTATTTAAATGTGCTGTTGCATATGCCGCATCTCCTGATTCTTCTTTTTATTTGGGCTTATTTTTTTACGAGATACATGCATTTGCTTATACAGTGGAACCTCTCTTAAAGAGCATTTCGTTTAATGAGCAAAATAAAGTGTAACAAAAATGACTTGATAACGAGCGACGTTTTGCATAACGACTGACGAGAAGAAGATAAGTCCTTGATTCCCTGGTGATAGTAGTCATTATAGTTGCATCTTAGTGTTCTTTGTGATCACATATATTTCCAATATATATATATATTTGTGATTTTTTTTTGTGCAAAATTTAATAACATTTGAATGTCTCCGAATAAAAAGTATTTTATCAACTGCCATATTTCAATCATCTGCTTTTCATACCAACAATGTTTTAGTTTTCTAAAAAGAAGGGAAACGTGCTATATGAAATCTATATATAACATTCTGTTAAATCTGCTGATTGTTTTAATATAAAATTGGTATTGTTTGGAAATGACCTTTAAAATTGCATTACAATAGCTGTTTATTATTTTGCACGTTGATGTAACCGTGCCAGCAATATTTATAGACGCTACTGTTAAACGCAGTTTCAGCTTTTGATCATTACTTCAGAAATATATTAGTCTAATTCAGTTGTTTCCAAACTTGATGTTGCTACGCCTCCTTTAAAAATATTTAATCATTTGGCGCCTCCCCTCCCCCTCCATTTCAGAAAATAGATAAAACTTTAGCAGTCATTTGGAAAATTGCTCACTGTGACTAATATTCGCGCTTCCCCTTAGACTAGGCGCACCTCACAGTTTGGAAAACGCTGATCTAATTAGTTTTAGGAGTTAGTTTAGTTATATGCAATGGTATAAGTATCCAAATTATGATCTAATAATAAAATAGCATATACTACATGTACATAAAAATACTATAACACATAAACAAATAAAACTAAAACTGTCAAGGCACAAAGACATCGGTCGATAGCCCTTTGGTCAAGGTTTGACCAATGAATAGTTAAAATAATAAAACTAATATTTTTATATTATTTAGATTTTTTAATACCAGAAAACACAAACTTTAGTTCAGTTGATTAGTAATCTTCTTATTATTGTGGTTACAAAGTTTCCTAAAATAGAAAGTATTAAAGAACTTTATGGTATGATGTTTAGGGCCTTATATAATAAATAAAAATTATTTAAATTTTTCATGATTTCAGGAAATCAAATATTAAATATTTGGTATTGAGTACCTTCGGATTTGATTTTATTTCTTACATTTCTTATAATAGTGATTTGAATTAAATATATTAACATTTTTATTATAGAGTAATTAAATTAATAATTTGTCTAAATGACCTATGGCCAATAGTGCCTAGCAGCAGTTAACTTTTTATATTTTTTTATTGTTGCAATAAATATTAATTATTCATTTATCAAATATAGCTGTTTGTAACATTTAATATGAATAAACAGAAAGTATGAATAAGTAATCGATAAAAATGAAGAAGCTTGAAGGTAATTATTGGAGTAATAGTAATAGAACAAGGAAATGGAATCACTAATGATTGAAAAATTTCCATACTTATGTAATGCTAAAGGTTATGCGGTTTATAAATTAAATAGATATCTATGAATTATACTGTTGCATGTATGCTGTGCAGCGTGCAAGTATATATTTCTCATGTTTGGGAACGTGATCTGTCTGAGGAATTAATCCACACGTGTTATATTATATTGCATATAACTGATCACGCACATTAACAATTTTAGGATATTTGACTAATTAATTAACCCGAAGTAACACAAAATACTATATGTTATTTATCGTATTTTTAATAATATAGATTTTTTATTTATTTTTTACCAAAAATATAATATCAATTATAAAAATTTTAATTATTAATCAATGCAAAATTTGTATACTATTTTCATGGATTATTTCGATTCAACGTCATTATTAGATTGCAATTATATACAATATTACCTATATATCTAATATATAATGTAACAATAACATTTATTTATAATGACGACATCTTGAATAAATTAATATAATAATATTTATTTAAAAAGTATAAATAAATCTGTTATATAAAATCTTTTGATACAATTAACAATAAATGTTATTAAATAGAAATAAATTTTCTAGAATATACGTGTCCACATGGAGTCTGAGTCAGGAAAGACGAATACAAAAATATCCGATTCTGGATATTCTAATAGCTGCAGTAACAGTAATTCACAAAGAAGGTATTATATTTATTTTTTTTTCTTGTATCTTTCTTTTCTCAACTTAATAATTTGTAGCGCGAGTTCTAAATCTCGTCACAGTGGAAGTAATTCCAGTAGAAGTAGTGGATACTGTGGAGCTCCAACTGCTGATGGGAGGTAAGAAAATTATACTCAAGCTAGTATCGATGTGTCTTTAAAACATTAATTTTTCAGTACTAATGCCGGGCCAGTTCATAATAACAAAAGGAACAAGGATAAGGATTACAAAAAGAAAAAACTAAAGTCTACTTGTTCCTCAGCTCCAAATATTTTACTTCCTACGGCGACTGCAACGACGGAAAATAGAGCCGTACCGAAAGAAAATTCATTAGAAAATAATAAATGTTTAACGGATTCTTGTGAGCCTTTAACAATAGTTTTGATAGATCCCACTGCAACTAAAGATGATGGTCAGGATATTACCAAGGACATTGGTATCGAAAATCCAACTGAAAATAATTCAATACCAGGTATATAAGATTTATAGCAAGCAAAGTTTAAACAATATAAATGACATATTTTATTTGCTTCTTTGTAGCAAAAACAGCGTTGGGTCATTCGGACGAATCAGATTGGAATGTTGCTGAAAATATAACAGGAAACATACAAAATCACGATGAAAATAAAAAGGAACTTGCTTCCATTAATTGCGAATCACCAATGGATTGTGACCCTAAACTTCCAAATCAACCAGAGGTTAGTTTTGTTATTCAAAGAAAAAAATATATGATAATTAATATCAATTTCCTTTTTAGGATGGTTTTTGTTGCGTAATATCAATGTATGATGGTGTTGTTTTGTATACAACGCCGAATCTTACTTCTATACTGGGATTCCCTAAAGATATGTGGCTGGGAAGATCGTTTATAGATTTTGTGCACCCGAAAGATCGGGAAACATTCTCCAATCAAATAGCCACACGGATATCATTACCATTGGTTGATGATGCTAAAACTAAAGGTATTATTCCATCAAATTAAATGTATCATAGTTGTATTTATTATTATATTTTCAGATGTACAAAATACTCTTTATGTTTGCTTAAGGAAGTATCGGGGATTGAAGAAAAGAGGTTACAGTGTTGTAGAAAAAGTAGTATCCTATGAAGCTTTTCAACTCACCATAACATTTCGTAACATCAGCGATAAATCTGAAGCGAAAATAACCAACAAGAATTCCGGAATGTTTCTAGTCATTGTCGCTGTTCCGATGTTTACGACTTACAAAAGTAAACTATAAACATTTTTTTCAATTGTATATTTAATTAATTGAAATTTATTTTAGCACCGGACGAAACCAGAAAAACTGCTAAATTTGGAATGAGGCATACTGCTGCATGCGTTTTTAGCCATGTGGATTCTGATGTCGTTACAAATTTTGGTTACCTTCCACAAGATATGTTGGGAAAATCGGTTTTCGATTTTTACCATCCTGAAGATATGCCTTTCCTGAAAGAAGTTTACGAATCTGGTATTTTTTTTTAGAATATTTTATGAAAATAGAGATTATAATTGTACCATGTTTGTTTTAGTGATGAGAATGTGCCAAATAGCCGGATCCGTATTTAGAAGCAAACCTTATAGATTTGCTGTACATAATGGTGGATTTGTGATGATTGAAACCGAGTGGTCCAGTTTTGTTAATCCTTGGTCAAGAAGATTAGAATTTGTTATTGGATTGCACCGTGTCCTACAGGTTTTTATTAAAAATACTTATAAATATTTATAAATGTAACCAAATGAAATTGCAGGGGCCGCATAATCCGAATATATTCGAATCTCCTAAGGAAGATAAAATGCATTTAATGTCTGTAGAAGTATTGAAAGAGAGCAAAATAATTCAAGATGAGATTATGATTTTGTTGAATAAGGTAGATATAATTGTTGATAGTGAAATTCGGATTTATTAATTCATTTTTAGGAGTTATCAAGACCAATGGAAGCAGTGAAGCATGAGGTGTCAAAACGTTGTAAGGATTTGGCGATATTCATGGAGACGCTTATGGTAGAAGTTACGAAATCCAATCTACATTTGGACCTACGACAAGATCCTGATCCAACAATATCAGTATGAAATATAACAAAGAAAAACATATATGAAATTTACTAATGTAATTCTTGTTTTCAGGAAAGAGATTCTGTGATGTTGGGAGAAATAAGTCCTCATCACGAGTACTATGATAGTAAATCGTCGACGGAGACACCGCCTAGTTACAATCAGCTGAATTATAATGATAATATTCAGAGGTTTTTCCAAAGCAAGCCGAAAACAACAGTTTCTGATGGTAGCAGACCATTGCAGAGCACCTCAGACACCGATCAGGAGGCGAAAATCCTATCAGCGGCTCAGGACTGCGCTAACAATCAGTACGTATCGAAACTTTGTCAGTCGAGCTGGTGTTTCGAAGAGTTGGAGCAGGACAGAGAAGATAGCTGTTTTCTTTGCAGGAAGTGCTTGTCGCCGGTACAGAACAGCGGCGCTTCCGGAAGCGGCAGCGCCGGCAACCTAAGCTCTGGAAGTAACCCTAACATTGAAAGTGGCACGACCAGTGCCACCAACACCTCAAATGACTCCTATAAACCACCGCATCTCACCGAGGCACTGCTTTTTAAGTAAGAACAGTTTATGTTATATTTCTGTTTGGAAACTGTTTTTTCTTTTGTTTTGAACATTTCATTAAAACTAACCGTGAACCAACAGCATCTAACAAGTCATCTATGTGTGTTTGTATTTCTTGAAATTAACGAAAGATTTTATTTTCATTTAGGCATAACGAAGTCATGGAAAAGATGATGGTCAAGCGTCATCGGGACCAGCGGACCAGTACTAAAGCGGACAGGGAGAATAAGAAAAATCATCATAAGAATTGCGTGGAAAAGAACGTTAACAAGAAAGATCATCAGGTAAATTTCGGTATATCAAACGCAATGCAAAATTTTAATTATATTCTTGCAGTCAAGCTATTATCATCAAGGCGTGAAAAGGAGTGGATCTCATTCCTGGGATGGTGACAACCACAAACTGTTGAAATATAACAAGCAGAAATCCGGGGTCAATGTTCAACAAGTTGATCAGTTTACTTCATCTGTACAACCTGTAGCTAACCAAACTACTTCTGCAGTCCCAAATAATTCAGCTTTTACAACAGGGGTTAGTAAATATGTTTTATTCATTTCTTCTCAAACGGTTTTTTCTAAAACTTAACTTTTTTTAATAAAATAATTTTATTTTTCAATATAGACTTAATATTAATATCTTTTTAGGTTAATGATTCTAATATCAACCTATGGCCCCCATTCTCTATGACTATGACATCGATGAACAACATTCAGCCTTGTGGAGTAACATCCTCTCTAAATACTGGCAATTTTGCTTCTGGGATGTTCCCAGTATATTACATCCCATCGCAGCAACGACCAGTAACTCACGATATCACAGATTCTACTTTGCATTCTAATTTACAATGTAAGTTATTGATTGTTAACGACTACAACATTGTCTGTCAATCTTTTTTTTTTCTCACGGCACACCTGTCTGCTCAGACACTAGACTATAACAAGACATAATAAGTCTAGGTATAATAAATCTTATTTATTTTGTTTCAGTGCAATATGTGCCGAGCATGATGTATAATTACCATTCTGTATTTCCTACGTCCTCAATATTCTGCCCGCCTTTGTCAATGGTTTCAGTCCCTATACCCAGGACATATCAAATGGTACCTCCGGATCAAGTTTCAGGCGTCATTCCCAACGATCCCAAAAGCAGTCCTCCGATTATCGGTTCTTTGCCGCAATTTCAGCGGCCAGCATCTCAGATGACTTCTGTAAAAGCAGAACCCGGTAGTGTAATGGGATCAATCGCATCTGCGAGTGTTGCCAATAAGGTACATATATATTTGGTCTAGCTGCTATACTCATGCAAAATTAAATCAATGAATACAAAATAAAAATAAGAATAAAAGAACTACATTTGTATGTATACTTTTCTAGGCAATGTCGGAATGTTCACGTAAAGATTTGGGCCTTTCGTCCGTGTGTTCGCCCGGTTCTCCATTGGTCAGTCCGCCTGATGGAGAAACGGAAATGGAAAATTTAAATTCGACAATTAAGGTCATTATTGTTGCCACGTTAGCATGCGGCTTTTTACGTGCTTTTTTTATCTTACATTACATTTCTAATTGAAAATGTTTTGCGCATTGTATGTTTTTGATTATTATTAATTAATGCTGTGTATGTGCCGTGTTTATTATTTATTTAAATACAACGTTTGATTGTGAATGTTTCTTGTTTGCAGGCGAAGAAAGTAGATGATCTGACTGCGTGGGAGAATAAATACAGGGAAAATCAGGGTGGAGACGAGGCATCGAGTAGCTCCTCTTTTTATTCCTCTTTCTTGAAAACCGACTCCGGGTCTAATGATGATTCAGTGAATAACGAAAATCGATTGAACAAAAGTGACGACGTTAGTGATTTTATTTATCGTTATATTCCTTTATGAAAATAATTTGCAATAGCAAAGTTGGCGGCAGCAAATAACGTTTGTTCGTTTTTCTCTTTCCAGAACACTTGGACCAAATCCAAACATTACCCGTTAAGAAAACGTGACCCACCTTGGTTGGAATCCGTTTCCGTTACACCTGATCTAATATACCGATACCAAATGGACCTCAAGGGTGTCGATGACATATTGGAATCCGATATTAATTCTCTTAAACAAATACCTCAGGTAATTACTTAATACTTACATATTGACAAATATAATCAACCTAAATTTTTTATTCAAAATAATGATGAGGCAAATATGTGTTAAATTAGTAATAAATATGAATATTGAAGAAAATACACGTTTCTTTATATAATTTTTTATGTTGTTTCGTGAAAGTAAGGGAGTTTTTTTTTGCAGCCAATATTAGTCAATGATCAGTTGAATCAATTGTATATTGAAATGGAACTGGAAGGACTTTCCACTAAATTAACTCTGGAAGAGGGCATTACTTCTTCTAGCAGCAGCGGAGAAGATAATCAATCCCACCTCAGCAAAGTGAGTAGTCTCTGTTCGCCTTTCCTCCCGAATCCATATTATTTATTTCCATCCCTTGGATCCTTTTTCCATTTTATCGCGTCCGTTCATTGGATGTTGTTTGTTGCGTTCTTTGGGCCGCAATGCGTCTCCATTTCTAACATGGTATTTCTTAATAGACTTGTAATGAATTTGTTTTGTTTAAACGCAGCCAAAGAAGAAGCGGCGTTCTTATAGCTCCCTAATGATGATTTACGAGGAGAACTGTCCGTTTCCTCCCTCCGAGCAATAATTGAGTCCCGATTCCTCTCTTACATATGAATGAGGATGGCAGACAAGGAAATTGCAACAACAAGAAAAAAAACAAACTAAAGAGGCTAGACTGAGAAGAAAACCTATCGAGAGAGAAAATAAAGAAATAAAGAATGTTTATTTGTATGCGACGTTCCTGAATCCATCACCGGCGTGTGATATAAATTAAGGCCTTTATATTTAAGCAAAAAATGTGTAGTATTGCCGCTAGCATGTTTCTTGTTTCAATTAGTTGTCAGAGATGTGCACACATTGGGACTATGAAGCGTGAACATAATTATTACATTAGTAGTATGTTTCGCTTCTCCGAGTTACAATGTTTAATATTATATGTATGTGCTTGTGCTACTGTATATTTCTGTATTGTCAATTTTATATATTATTATGAAAAAATAAATATTACTACAAACACACCGTGTTCGTTCCTCCGGGTTCGTTAATTAAGCCGAGTGGATTTAATTTTATTTAATTAAAGCAGAAAGGTTCGACGGACTAATTAATATTAATTAAAGGAAGAAGCGGCGTAAAAAGAGAAAGGGAAAAAGATGTGAAACGGAGTGAGAATCGTAATGAAAATCTGATCTGAACTAGATCCTCTGCCAGAGATCCAGCGTGCTAATATGGAAGAATAACAGCATTATATAAGACTCTTCATTATCGTTATCAGGGGGTGGGCGGGTTTAGAGACGGCGGAGATAAAATGAATTAAGGAAGAGGAAAGAACGGCGGAAAGTGAAAGAAAAAGCAAAAAAAAGTAAGCGTTTGGTGGGGCGACGGCGGGGAGTCGGTTAATTTAAATTATAGCAGTTGGAGTGAATCAAGATGAACTAGAATGAAGAACCCGGACAAAAACATTATTAAAATTGTATTAATGTCTTCGTAGTCGGCACCGCAAACGGGGAAACTTTTTCAAAAAGTTTCAGACCAGAGTAGAGACAACGTTCAGTGAGAGATATTTATGATACTGGGATATTATTGCCCGACATAATTATATTAGATGCAATCTATCCTCCTACGCTTTCGCAAACGCCGACACCGACGCCAACTTCGACGCTGTTTCCTGCTTCTCTCACGGATTGCGTTCCTTTGCGTTCCTTTGTTTTACTTTCATTTTCTAAATTTCTAAAAACAAGTGTAAGAAAAATTAATCAATAGTTCTAACTTTAATTATTTTCTTCAGATTCTATAGAAATGACGTTTTCAAACGTGATATGCATAGAACTACTTTCTTATTTAAAAGTGTCGCTAGTTTCTAATGTTTTTTTCTTTCATTAGGGGGTAAGTGAACAGCGAGGAAAAGTTGCAGACGAAGTGTCGAAATGTTTTAATTGGACATGTCAGCGTACGAAAAGGAAGTATTTCAAGGGGCGTGCAAAGGAGCGAATCGTGACTAGGGTACAATAAAATCTGTTCGAAGAAAGGGGCATTCTTTATATATTATAGGAGATGAGTATTGATTGTGAAAAGTACTTGCAACTGATGATTCTTAATAATAATGTTCATCAGATTTATATTATCCGAATGTTATTAATAGATAAAAAAGATTGTATCTATTAATAAATTAATCATCGCAGAAATAAATAAATAAATAATGGTAGAAATATGTGAAGAAATTTAAATTTGTAAAAAACAAATTTACATCGATTTTAAGTAGATATAAAATTGATCGCGATTTACCTGATCTATTTAAATAAAGTCAAATATAATAATTTTATTCATTTCTTTGTAATCGAACGATGCATATGAATGAATAAATATAACCTTTCGATTAGTTAAATGTATATACACGTATCCCCCGACTTACGTACAGACAAAGCTCTAACTTGTTACAAGGAAATATATAGAGCTAAAAAAAATTAACTGTCCAAACAAAATTTGATAATTTCTTTAATAAAATATAATATTTTGGAAGATGTTCTATCTGTTTTGTTGCTTTTGTTTCTTTTGTCGTTTTTTTATTAAATAATTGCGATGTCTGCATTGAAAATTATTTGAAAATAAGTGTTTTGTTTATTTTAATCAATTTTTTCAAATGTATGCAGTCAGTAATACAGAATTTAACATACAGTGGAACCTCGCTTAACGAGCACTTCACATAACGAGCATTTTGTAAGAAAAAAGACTCGCTTAACGAGCGACGTTTCGCATAACGAGTGACAATGAGTAAAAAGTCCCGGATTGCGCTACATCATATCATGTGTATTTTTTAATATGTTTCACTATACGAGTAAAAATCCGGAAATTTTGGAACGGATTAAACTCCTTAAGCGAGGTTCGACTGTATATAAAAGTAAAAACCATGATAAAGTGACTTACGCAACGGAAAGTTTTCGTAAGTCGGGGTTCCTGTATATTATTTAATAAATACTTATATAAATAATAGAAAACTCCAGATAAAATTATAAAATATACAAAAGAACTATGAGCAATCATATTCTATATGCTCTATATTTGCAGTATTTTCTGTATATATCATCTGCGAATGTCAGATTTGTATTATTAGTTTATTGTTTGCAAATAATTTACATTTTATCGCACAGCCGATGTTTTCACTGTAATAAAATTATTTTGTAAATTCAATTTTGATTAAATAATTGTATTTTAGAAATAAAATGTGACCTAGATCTAAGAAAAACAATTAAATTCTTAAAATCCTGTTAGTTCACATATTCACCATACTTCACCACAAATAAATTAGTAGTAACTTGTCTCAATTTTGATTCAAAATATATTTTCTTTATGTTCAGAGATTTAAGACATTCATGAGCTAAATATTATGAAAAAATACGGAATGAATACATTGTTTCGTATTTAGCACAAGTAGATCACGGTTTCAGAAATTGATAATCTTGCTAAAGTATCTCCAGTGATCTCTCTTGACAAATTTATTATAACTTGTCGAGCTATACGTATCCAATTACGATAATAGGAACGTTAATTAAAGCACTGAAACTGATTCAATGTGCAGATAAAGTTGTATAATTTATAATATAAACGATTCTATGTTAACATAGATCATTTGAAGGTGCATTGTATATAATAAGTATCAATTGTATCTTTTCTAGAACGAACAAAATATTATTTCGTATTAAAAGATATAATCTTAACATTAATATTTCATACCACTTATATAACCTAGAACTGAATAATTTCTGAACACATAAAAAGGAAATTCTAATGCAACACAAAGCTTAAAATAAATTTAATATGCATCATTCTACTTGAATCAGACATTCAGATTTCCGCTTTGTATTTTTTCTACACAACAAATACTTTATAATGATATTACAATAATTTAAGAAAACATATATTCAATATTTATTTTGCTTAAAAACATGTTTTGAAAACATTTTAAACTTTTTGAAGAACCCTCGAATCCATTTATTTGCTGTTTAACGAAATTAGTTTATATTCAATAATGAAATGCTTTTCTTATATATAACCACAACAAATAGTAGAAATAATAAGTTATTGCTACGAGTTGAAATCAATTAAAAAAGGACACAAAAACTATATTCCTGAGGTCATCGAAAATAATTAATTAGTTTTGCTATAAAAAAAATTGTATGTAGAAAGGCGTCATTTCTTCACAATGACATAATTCAGTGTTGATGTTTTTTAGAGCCATTCTATTAGACCTTTCTCCTCTCCCTCGTGAGTCTTTCGCATTATACGGTGTGCGTATTTTTTTTGTCCTCTCGTCGTACGCGAATCTCCATGCAAATAATTATGATCGATTGCGTATGATCAGAATTCCCATCCATCACGAAACGTAATGGATGATAATTAATGCGTTAGATGTATATATACTGTACGTATAGATATAATGTTATTCGTTCGAGTTGAAGAGGCATCGTCGCGGATCAAATTTCTGGAACGATTGACCGGAAGGAAGAAGACGGATACATAATTGCATTTCAAAAAGGGAATCGGGGAGGACATTAACATAATGATTATACAAGAACAAATAAAAAAAGGAAATCGACCCGTACCCATATCTTCCCTTTTTTTGCTATTTCTTTTGTGTGTGTGCGGATTCGGGTTGTATATATAAAAGCCGCAGTTATAAATCGCATTGATGAAGAATATTTATACACCATGGGTAGAGAGGGCTGGATCAAGGAGTATCTAGCAGAAATAAACCAATATTGAGTGGAAGAGACAAATTGAATTTCAGATCGCGGAGCAGGAATAATATATCGCCCTGAAATATGGCGACAAAGGGAAAGGACTAACAATCAACAAAGCCATAAAGTAGTCCACGGCTTTGCCCGCACTCCCATTCTATTTTTCCTTCAATCCATTCTCAAGCCACGTATTCTTATTTGCTCTAAATAGTTTATATGCACTGGAAACCAAATTGACTTTTATTAAAATTAATATTTCTTTTTTCTTCAAATATATTATCTATTCGTTGCATAAAGAGAAATTATTAATTAACTTTTTCTCCCTATTTTGTCGTTTTCATTCTACATTTTGTTGGACGATTTTATTTGGATTCACTTTAGTTCGGTTTGAAAATTTTGAAACAAACAAAATAAATTCTAAAAATTATAATATAATAATTAATAATAATTATAATAAATATGTAATTATAATATAATATAATTACTATAAAATATCGTAATTTTGCATTATAGAGTCAAGTCTTTTTTTGGCGTTTATTTCATATGTATTTCCATTAGTCCGGTTTCAAACAGCCCGGCATAGTGACAGAATATATTAATTAATATGCTAATATAAACATTTAAACAGAATAAAAATTCTTAAAATTTACATACATTTTATCCCATATTTGTTTTTGAATTCACAAGTTATGTAATATTAAATATTGATCAAAATAGTAATTGTAATATGTACATTAGGTTCAATATAAATAATTATTTTTAACTCGTGGACATAGGAATGAAGTATGACTACGGAATTTATTGTTTTAAATTTTTAAATAACTGAATTTATTTAAATATAATTCCGAAAAAGTCATTCAATTTATTTGAGGATGCAAATAGTAGTAGGATTTAACTCAATTCTGGTTTCAAACGTTAATACCAGCGTTAACAGTAAGTAAATGGCTTCCTTCAAATTCAATTCTTCCATAATTTATCACGAATACACATCACAGCTTGATAAAGGTTTTATAAACATATTTCAAGTACAACTATAATTTAGTTAAAAAAATGCATACAAGTACAAGGAGTCTAACAAATGTTCGCAAGGTAGGCATTAATTCATTTGTTTCTGAAATAAAACAAAAGTTGTTTGTCACTTTGTTAAAGTCTAACAATATTTCATGTCAAATTTCAAGAAGAATGGTAAGAATGGATACGAGAAAACGAATTATTAGTGATATTTTTTATCGTCCCTTTTATTTACTACTACAGTCAGTAAATGATCTGGCGGTTGACAAGATTTTAATTGGACATCGCCCATTGGCGATTATTCTTTACTTATTGGCTATTTATTAAATCTCAAGGGTTGATCCAGTAGCGACGCAAGCTTCAGTCGCTGTGTTGTTAGGCTATTGTCCAGAAGATTGACTGTTTTTCTTAATTGTTTTCTCCAATGTTTCCATTTGAAGGTCCTCGAATTTTCCTGTTCTTAATGTACCATGGAGCACCAATAATACTTTTTAGGCTGTTCGACTAGAATCTTTTTATGGTTGCAATATTAAATCTGCTACTGACTCCCATAATTGTATTCCGTATGTCCAGACAGGTTTTAAAATTACTTTATAGATCAGCAACATGTTTTCTTTCGAAATTGGCGAGTCTTCCCGTAATAGCCTGTAGTTATATTAGTAATATAAGGTCGGGAGAAATTCCATTACTAGCACAGCAAGAAATTCGTTTTGACATCACTATCCAAGTGATTTCAAAGATTCCAGACTGCACATTTTTCTGCAACGGAGAACCTCGTGAATGTTGCTTGAAATGGCTATTGAATGCAAAAATTAACGAAGATCCAAGAATGATACAGAAAATGGTAGGTGATGAATTGGGCTTGAATGCCATGGCTGTTTCGCGAATATTCAGTTATCACTTGGGCTACACAAATAAATCCGCTCGATAGGTTCCACGAATTTTAAATTAAGACCAAAAAAAGGGACGTGTTCGTTTTGCTCAATTACACGAATTTCTTGGAAAAAATTGAAAATTTAGGAAAATCGTAACAGGTAATGAATCTTGTTTCTATAAGTACAACCAGGAAACCAAGCTGCAATCCATGGTATGGAGCGGAGAAGGTGCATATCCTCCAGTTAAAGCAAGGCAACAAAAATCAGTAAGACAAGTGATGATGTCGATTTACTTTACCAGAGCTCATATTTTTTTATTTTGAAGAATGTTTTGAAAGCCGGTTCTACCGACTTAAAAATGTATTGAAATGAATGTAAATTATGTAGAGAAATTACAAAATGATGAAAATTGAAAATATTAAAAAATAATTGTTTCATTTTGTTTGTTTTCGTATTAATATATTAACTTCACTCAATAAGACTTTAGTTAATGAATGATATTTTTTAGTATTAGTATATTATTAATAAAGTTATTTAATAACAATAATAAACAAAATTGATTTTACACCTACATACATAAAGTATTATTGACCGCAGTCTTTCCTCCAAATGTTTAATATTATACGAATGATAATACATGATATACTATACTACATAAATATTTTGTTTAATTATTCTGTTATCAGTAATATCACATTTGTAAATGTAATATTTATCGTAATTTAGAACATAAAATAATACTTGTATAAATAATAACATATGTTGTGTACAATTATATTTGCGGAAGTGAAAGAATGTAGAACGTAATGTTCCCCTTCTCACATAATATATATATAAAAAAAAGTTTATATCCTTGCAAAACGGTCTTAAGGGGGTGCTAACTGTTTATCGGCCATCTACGTCAAAAAATAAAACGTGAATTATAATCATAACTTTAAACATTAACGTGACAAATTTCATAAAATAAAAAGAAATGTATTTATGGGCCGATGGGAAATCCATTAAAAAATTGCTTTGAATATATTTTTCTGTGCGAGGTACGTTTAGAAACAATTAGGCAAAATAAATAGTGTCCCGTAGAAGCGTTAATGTATGTATATCTGGTTCAAGTGCTTTGTACCACTAATTGATTAAGCTGATTAAATGGGGCGCAGTGTGTGCGAACCAACAAGCCATTTAATCAATAAGAATTACATTTGTTTTAAGTGCTCTATTCGTTTTCACACAATGGTGCTAATAACACAATACAAAAGACTGTATTTTCGATTGATAATATATTTAAAATGTATATTTCAATATATTTTTTGATTTTAAATTAAATAATAATAAGAAGTTCTAGAACGAAATACTGAAGAGTCTATAAATATTGTAGTAAATATATATAACAGCAGTTTGAAATTTCGGAAGTTCAAAATATATAATAATCATATAGAAAAAAGGGAATAGACAAAATTTTAGAATTTTATTAGGAATATGTGATTTATTGCTATGGATATCTAATATTTTAATATAGTATCAGCAAAATATTATTCTTTTTCTTATCTATAGCCAGATGATTTAGGATTTAAATTGGAGTAATAACTTCAAGGCATCTAAGCCAACGGTTTTAAATCTTTTTTGTCCCAAGGCACACTTGAATATAATTTGACTTGCGGTATTGTTTAGTACTTACTATGACTTGCATTTTAATAGAAAACAATTCTATTAATTATCTATCAAAATTTTTAGGACACACATAAATTGAAAAAACAATTGAACATACTATCAGAAATTTATATCATTATACATGGAGGAGTTGCTGTAGTACGCTTAACGAGTTTAATCCGTTCTAAAATTTCCGGATTTTTACTCGCATAGTGAAATACTCGTATAGTGAAAAATACTCAAAAATATACATAATGTGTGCACACAAGTTTTAAAAATTATGTAGCAGGCGCGCATCAGGAACTTCTTTTCTCAACGTTACTCGTTATGCGAAACGTCTCTCGTTAAGCGAGTCATTTTTCTTACAATTCATTTTGATCGTTAAGCGAAATGCTTGTTATGCGAAATGATCGTTAAGCGAGGTTCCAGTGTACATACTTTTGTCTATCTGATTTACATTTTTTTTTATCTCGTGTAATTTTATTTACAATCTGTTTATCAATGTGAACATTGAGTAAATTTAAGATCGCGGTTGACATTAGGTAGGTAATCTTTCCCGATGGATAGTTACCATCATGATGATTTTTTAAATTTTAATTTATAGGTTGGCTGTCGTCTTGTACGTTAACTTCAGTAGTATATTGATGCTCTGCGATTCCACTATTTCTTTTGACTGTGAATATGCTGCTATTCTTAACACTGTCACTGTCCATCGACTTGGCTGAAAGTCCATTTGCTGAACCTCATTCATTTGAGATGAACGATGGCCCTATTGCTGTAAGCACCAAGAAGGCCTACAAGGGGCCTGGCTTGACCAGGATTTGAACCTGTGACCACTGACACGTGAGTAGGGCGACTTAACCATTCGGCTATTAGTCGCCCTTGATTTACAAATGAGTTATAAATACATAACTCATTTGTAATATCGTTATAAAACAAATGAAGACAACACAGTTATACTAAAATAGTCCTCTTAAAGTAAAAATTGAAGTTTAAAACGAACATTGAAAGGAAAAATTGGTAGGTGCTACCTTACGTGACTACCAAAAGACAATTAGGATACAGTGAAGGCAATTAAAGCGAGAGAATACACTGGACCAGGCAACAAAGTGCTTTAATGATAGAGGATGTTGCTTTTAACATATTCTCCTAGGAGTAATCTATAATCAAATTAAGAGAAGTGCCTTTTCTCTAACCTGCATAAGCATATGATATGAAAAGCAAAATCATTAAAAATCGAGAAAAAAATATTTTTTTTTCGACATGGAACTCATTATCCTATTTAACATTAGTGTGCATGGGAAAATTGTTTCACTATACGAGTATTTTATTATTCCACTGTAAGTAGAACCTCGCTTAACGAGCTCGTTATGCGAGGCGTTTCACTTAACGAGAAAAATGAATTTTAAGAAAAATGACTCACAAAATAGAATGCATTATCGTATATTAACATTAGTTTATATGGGGAAAATTGTTTCACTGTACGAGTAAAAATCCGGAAATTACAGAACGGATTATGCTCGTTAAGCGATGTTCCACTGTATATTTATAATATAAAGAAAAAATGTAAAATGTATAAAAACTAAAATATAAATTCAAAATAAACAAAGCGAAAAGAAAACAAACCAAGTCTAAATATAAAGAAATTTACGATAAATAAAACTACAACTTATGCTTCTTGAATATTTGAGAATATAATTACAGTGGTGCCTCGCATAACGAACGCCTCGCACAGCGAACGCTGCACACAACGAACTTCATTTTCGT